>NC_048302.1:61524977-61606723 GCF_013100865.1 Trachemys scripta elegans | reverse complement strand
TGCAGGGCAGAAGGCTGGATGTGGGGGGGTTCAGGGATAAGGGCAGAGGGCTGGGTGTTGGCAACTCGAGGTCAGGGCAGAGGGCTGGGGTGTGTGTGGAGGTGCAGGGCAGAAGGCTGAGTGTTGGAGGCGACTCAAGGTCAGGGCAGAGGGCTGGGGGTGCAGGGCAGAAGACTGGGTGTTGGGGGGAGGTCAGGACAGAGGGCTGGGGAGGGTGTGGAGGTGCAGGGCAGAAGGCTGGGGTGCTCGGCTCATGGGGTGCTCCCAGCCCCCTGTCCTGAGTGGCTCATGGCCGGGGGCTGGGAGGGATATGCTCTGTTCCACCTCCTTCCCCCAGACTCTGTCCCTACCTCTCTCTTGGTCCTGTGGCAGCCAAGCTTCCCTCCTTCCCCGCTTATTCCCCCAGCTTGGTGCTTTCTGGCCCCTCCACTCCTCCTCCTCCTCCTCTCACTGGGCAGGCCACGTGCCACTCAAAATCGGCTCATGTGTCGTGTTTGGCACGTGTGCCATAGGTTGCCAACCCCTGGATTAGACCATCTAGTGGTAAATCTTCACACTGTGCGATAGAATGAACTTGGTGATATTTTTTTCCTCTAAGGAAAAGTTAGAAATGTTTTTCCAGTGGAAAAGCGAGCTAACCTTTTCAGTAGTATGTAATTTCCTTGGTACAGTCACACAATTATGTATACTGTGAAGAGAGCACAAGTGCCAGTTTGTGCTTTGTTTTTCTAAGTATAACCATGCAAATGGAAGAAGATAAAACAGAAAACACCCACAAGGGCACACAGAGTCCATTCTATGATGTATGTATGCTGTGTATTAAAAGTTGGATGGAATGGAAAAAGAGAAGTTGAGCAATCCGCGTGGTTAATCTATATTAATTCTTTAGAAAAAGGCCCTATATGTTCGTGCTAGAAAATTTGTTTGCTAGAGTACTCAGAGATAGAGAATGCTGAAGTGGCACAAACACAATTCACTTTAAAAAAGGGAAAAGCACTGTATTAATTTGCAGTTTTCCCTCTGAATTTACACCAGTGTAACTGAGGACACAATTTGTGTTTTATTAGTCCAAACTATACAAATGGTTGCTTTCCTGACAAATAAAACATCCCGGGAAATGCCTGTTAAACTTGATTGCCAGAAGTGCAATTATGTCAAAAACAAACTGTAAAATTTAGATTTGCAGGGTAAGAAATCTGATAAATCATCATTAAAATATAATTTCTATAGAGCAATGTGATCTGGGAAGAATTTGGCAATAATACAATTGCAACATTGTTTGAAACTGGGGAGTATTTTTTAAATTAACTTATTCTGACGATGGCTTGATACATATTCCCCTTAATGTGTGTGTAGGAGGATTTGCAAATGCAGTCAACAACATCCTTGTGGCGTAGTCTTGACTAGAGCCAGAGAAGTAATAAAAAAAATAGTCTTTGGATTCAGAATATATAAT
This sequence comes from Trachemys scripta elegans, assembly GCF_013100865.1. NCBI lineage: Eukaryota > Metazoa > Chordata > Testudines > Emydidae > Trachemys > Trachemys scripta. Next base: position 61,605,267 of record NC_048302.1, on the reverse strand, counting down.
GGCATTCACCAAATCAATTATTGTTGCATTCTTTTGACAGATAATCTACCCAGCTCTATAGCTGAATGAAAAAAAACAAACCAAAAAGCTACAGATACTAAATAATACAAAATTTATGTTTTAACATTTGACACATATTAATATATATTTGACACATGTTAACTGGCCAGATCTTGCCTTGACTCTTGATGAAGGTCATGTGTTTTGGCAAGCAACTACAGTACTGTATCTTCTGAGAATAAAAGTAACCTTTATCTAATGATGGTATTGATTTTGTGTTTTCATATGTACTGTGCCAAATTCATGGGCCATATCTCCTATATATTTTTATCTTTTTTAGTGGAGGTGATAGTGTTAATATTCAGTATGAGTGTCTAATCCTTTTTTTGAATAACATTAAAGCTGTTTGCCTCAATTTCATGGCTGTGAGTTCCCCAGGTTAACTGTATGCTGTGTAATGGCCTAGTCCTCCACACACTTTAAAATCAAGTTATTCAGGGGTTCACGTTTTTCACCTGCTTAAATATTTTCAGGGTCAGGCCCTATAAAGCATTACTTTTAACCATTTTTAAATATGTTGTCTTTTAACTGAGAGTTTCCTTATTCTTGTATTATGTGAAAGGGTAAATAGCAACTGACCTTCACAACACCACCCATTATCTCAGATATGCTTCTTCTATAATGTCCCAGTCCCTTTGTCTTCTTCACCCTAAACTAAAGTTCTAACGGTTTCACTTCCTCTTTCTATGAAGTCCATTCTTGTTGCCCTTCCCTGGACTTTTTCTATTTCTACTAATTGTTTTGTGGATGGGATGACCATATCAGCCATGCTGCCCATATTAGGTAAGGAGAGAGTCTGGGAGCTTTGTGGAGGAGCTGCAGATGGCTGGAAGTGTGCAGAGTTGCTACTGTATTTTCACAGAGATCTCCAGTCCATTTGTGGGTATCGCGCCCTATACCTGCTGTGAACCACTGCTGGGACTACACATTCAAGAAGATGATGCAGTTAGAACTGTGTTTCATCAGAAGCTGAGTGTTTTGAGATGTGAGTACTCTCTTTTCATTTGCTTTTACCCAGAAGAGGAAGGTATGACCCACTGATTTTAATGGAAGTTAAGGGCAACAGGAGAGCCCAATATCATGAGGTACAGTGCAGGGAGGAGAGGAACCTCCACGGGGCTTCTCCTCCATACAAGTGGTCAGGGAGTAGGTGCGCAAGGATGAGAAGTATGTGTAGCCTTGTCTCCACTCGCCCAATGCATGGGCCACATGGCTGAGCTGGCAAAGAGAGGGAAATATTAATATTGTGCACCAAATAAAGTCTGGTGCAGATTACATCTCCCTTAGGGCAAGTAGGAAACCAGAGACCAAATTGTGAACAGTCTGGCCCTGGGAACAACTCCATGCCTCCACTTAATTGGGGATTGTGGTAGCTCCACAATTAAGGCCTTGGCTAATAATAAAATAAAAGTACCATACAATATACCAAAAATCAGGAGTGTAAAATATAATTGCATAAGGCTGTTATTAGGTATATAACTGTAGCGGGGTGATCACCCACTCCAGACCTGAAGAGTTACAGCCAGCCCTGGGAGAGGGCTGGGGCTGCAAGCCAAAGATTAGGCTGATGGGGAAGGCAGCCACAGCTGGCCCTATAAAAGGCTGGGGGCCAGGAGCTCAGGCAGTCTCTCTCTAGAGAGGCTGGGGAGTACTGGCCTGGAAACCCCCCAGGCTGCAGGCCTTGCTAAAGGCCGGAAAGGGTACTGGGGTTGCAGAAGTGCAGCCCAGGGTAGGAAAAGGCAGCAGGTCCAATCCCCCCCCCACCTCCTTGCTGATGATGAGTGGTTGATAGACAGCAGTCTGCACCAGTGAGTGGGGGCTAGATGGTGACTGGCAGTAGCCACTGAGGCAAGGTTGGGATAGAGGGTTGGGGGTTCCCCTGGGTGGGAAGACCCAGAGAGTGGGTGATACTGCCAGGGCAGCACCCAAGGTAAAGGGGCACCAAGATCCAGGAGGGACATGAGGGCCTGAGGCATGTGGGATACTGGCTGGCAGAGGGCGCTTCAAGGCTGGAAAAGCTAATTCCCAGGATGACCAGCAGGAGGCGCTGCGCCGGTGAGTCGGAGCGTCGCTACAATAACATATCTACATGCATGCAGCTTCCAATTGTGGCACATGAAGAGAAACAAAACAATATATCAATCAATCCTCTACTAACACAGTTTTTCTGTCTTTTTATACCATGTGAAACAAACAACAATAATGACCAAGGAAGAAGAGGACAGAAATGTTGATGTCTGGAAGGTACAGCTGGGCTATGGTGGGAAGTATCATTTTGATGCTGCTAAGGCTATTTCCCAGCTAAGTTCCCCATAAAATTACAGCTGTGAGCAGGTGGCAGTGATCAGCCCTTCTCTGGCTAAGTGTGTATGTACAGCATGGGGACTGGCCTCTCATAGAATATGCTGTGTTTTTTCATGCTCAGATGAAAACCTAGTTTTATGATGGCAGACAAACCAAACAAAAAAAGAACTTCACAATAAGACAGTAAAGTGTTTTATTCCAAAGCCTCTGGTGTTTTGGTTTCATTTCATTTACACAATGTACTGTATGACTGAATAAATCTTTAGAAAAGAGGCCAGAGGAGGTAACTTCATTTTTCTCCTGTGTAACGGGTTGAAGGGAGGGTGAAGAGGGTTTATAGTAATTGGAAAAAGTACAAGTCTTTTTCCTACTGCTTTTTTCCATGGAGAATTGATTTGACTCTTCTCCAAACATTTCCTGTACTTACAGAAAGGAAATGTTTGTTCCTTATTTCTAATGTACAGAAACACTGTAATGGCTTGCTCACAAGGATGGAAAATGTAAGGAAATTAAGACGAATTAATTCCTTTATGATCAGAATTTGTTCATACTGGAAAGCTACCCTGATATAGTATATAGCACACTGGAAAATCCCATTGCACCTAGCCACGTTGGGGTTGGGGGGGAAGCTTTCCTAAAAAGAAGCCTAATTTTGAGCAAACTGAGAATACATTAAATTAAAAAATGGACTATAGAGAAGTTAATTTACTAAAGTATTGGGAGACTAGTTTATACTGTACTCAACTCATAGGGATTTATTAGCATACTGATGGCTCCCTCTCATTGGCACAAATTCACTGTTGGGTAAGCAGGTGCTATATTCCTTTGAAGTCCATGAAGTTATAGCTGTCGGCATCAGCAGTGATTCTGGCATGCTGAGAGGGGAGTATGCCAATATTAATAATTTAATTGCTTTAATTCACTGTCTTTATTGTGATTTGATTAAAGTGTGCATCCAAATGACAATTTAAGATGTCTCAGCAGAAAACTTAAAATGTTATCTGGGTAACTTTTGTCAGTGATCACTTTATTCAGTGCTTTTTTTTTTTTTTTTTAAATGGAGATATCCTATCTCCAAGAACTGGAAGGGACCTTGAAGGTCATTAAGTCCAGCCCCCTGCCTTCAGTAGGCAGGACCAAGTACTGATTTTGCCCCAGATCCCTAAGTGGCCCCCCCTCAGGATTGAGCTCACAACCCTGGGTTTAGCAGGCCAATGCTCAAACCACTGAACTATCCCTCTCCCCGTGATGGTCTTGGTGCCATAGCTACTGCATGTGCAAAAAGCAACCCAGGAAATTTAAGATCTTGGGAATGTTTTACCAGTTATATCAATACAGTTATACAGGCAAAAACCCTTCCCAAGTGACATAAGCTAAACCAAAAAAAGGTGCTTTTATACCGGAATTAGAGAGGATTATGCTGGTATAACTATATTGGTTATACTGAAAAACATAGACAAGGCCAGAGGTTACTGTTTACGTTAATGTTCCATTTGTCCAGACACTGTTGACATTAAAAAACAGAGGCGGGAAAAAACATTGACATTAGTTGCAACATGATGAAAAAGCAGCTGCTGTTATTTATGTTTAATCTATTAACATGACTTAGAGTTATTGTTTGGGAACCTCTCTATTTAAGTAATGAAAAACTTGGCTTGGGTAGCCAGTTCTCTCCCTGTTTTAATTAAAAGCTGTCAAAGCTTACCTAAAAACCTCCATTTAAAATAATTTCCAGTACTTTATAGAGTGCTCACTTCAGCCTTGATTATGTTTTGCAATCTTGTTGCTGGGTTGGAGAGCAATGTCAAGTCTAAATATACCATTCTCCTTTTGCTTCTTTCCCAGCTGCATTTTCCCACTCTCTGGGTCCACTTTGAACCAGAAGACACAATAAACAAGAACTCTAATCTACTCCCTCCTTATTTCCTCCTGCCAATATTCATTTGGAAAGATGATGCCTAAAATAAAAATCTTCCTTTCTGTCTCTCATCCCCATGCTAGCTGCTGACCTTACTGAACATCCAATTTCACTTTATACTATGTTAGAGTCACAGTAATGATTCAAGCCAACCTAGAAAAAGTTACAATTACTATTTGTACAAAACTGATCTTGATGGAGGAGCAGTTGTGTTATGAGCACTGGAACTTTGTTCTTTTTGCATTTTTTTTTTTAACAGATTAAGCCATGTAACACCAGATACAGCTCCTTTTACATTTTAATAGGTGCTTTATAAATTGTAGGTAAAATGCAGTAACTTTCTTAAGATTCTTTTTAATTGATGTCTAGCTGGTCTAGTAAATGATGTCTAGCTTGCCTGAATGTTGCACTCTCATAGATCCTGATGCAAATACATGTATTAGCATGTATGAATACTAATGCCTTTATAGTGCTTTGATATTAAATAATTTCATTGTAATCCTTAATATTGCAGTTTTATTTAACATGTTCATTATTGATGTGGATGAGCATCAAAAATAACACTAATTAAAGTTTAAAATGACACTAAATTGGGAGGAAACAAATACCTGTGGGGACAAGGAAGAAATACAAAAGGACCTAGACAGGCTAGAAACATGGCTGGGACATAAAAAAATGCTTGTGTGTGGAAAAAATGCAGACCAATGGATTTAGAAAAAATAATCTGAAGCACAGAGGGTCAAATCCTGGCTCCGTGAAAGTCAAAGGGAGTGTTGCCATTGACTTCAATGGAGCCAGAATTTCCTCCATTCATTCAATGGGAGGGAAAATATATCAATCAGTAATGCTGAAATAGACCTAACTGTGATGGAGGACACCACATTACACAAACATTTGCAATATGATCTGGCTTCTGAAAAAGGCCAACATGAATTTTTTTGGATGTAAATGTAAATGCAGCATGTCATGAAAACAGTAGGTAATTATCTCGCTCTTTATGAATCTGATTCAACTATACCTTGAATATTGCATTGAGTTCTGTACATTTTATTAGCTTAGAGATATAGACAAACTGAAAAGAATTCAGAGAAAACCAGCAAAACTGATTAATGGGCTGGAGGGATTGGGTTATGAAGATTAAAAGAGCTAAATAATATGTATTACTTGGCTAAGTGCAGTTTAAGTGTGGGATTAAGGGAGCTATAACTATCTGCAAACATCTGAAGGGTGTAAACATGAAAGGAGAAGAATACATTATTTCATATGGAATATGGGGCTATAAATAGGAGAAAACTAAGAACTAGGATGAAACTAAGAGGGGGGAATTAAACTGAATATTGGGATACATTTCACGGTTAGAAAATGTAATAGGCTATAGAAAAGTTTCCCAAGAAAAGTGGTAGACCGCAGTACTTGGCACAATAAAACTAAGCTGCACAATACACTAAAACATGAAGGGAACAATCTTTTATTGGTAGATGGATGGTGTCATGTTTCCAGGGCTAACTGCACCTCTGTCCCCTTCCTGGTCTCTCTGAGTGCACCCCCTCAGGTGTCAGGCCTTATGCTTTTACCTATCCTGGAGTGGAATTTTGCAATACTCTGACTCATAGCCCATGCTCTGGGTGATATTACCCTGTATATCCACCGTTCTTACCAATCAGATCTGGCTGAGTTTGGGCGTGTGTAGTTCTTCCCTTCAGGAATCTGTGACCAGTGGAATACAGTGACAAAGCAGCTTTCTGAAAATTAAGATGTTGTTTGTTTTGGCATAGGAACAAAGCATTTAGAGAAAAATGATTTTACAATGAGCATTTTACATGCATGTCTGTTATACCTAAAGTTTTGCCATCCCCTGATGATAACCTAGGCAGAGCTAAGTTCTTCCGATGCCTCCATTCTGGTTCCTATGCCTCAGCGTGCTTTTTTCCAAACAATTATTGCCCTCTTTTAATCAGAGTTCTTTTGATCTCCTGTGTTTGTTGGCCTTTTCCTATCCTGGTTCAAACCAGTTTTGTAGGTAGACTGGAGACAGCCTACAGAAATGGATAGTTCTGGCATTATTCCTTAACCTTTAAGTGTTTGCAGAGAGGTGGCTATCTTGAGCCATTCTTCTCCTTCCTGCTTGTTTTTTTTCCAGACAAATATGAGTTAAACAAATATAGTCATATGGAAAACACACCAATAATAGGGCAACATACAGTGTTCATAAATGATTACAGGGCAGCTTGAACTCCATCACAGATGGGATGAATGATCCTAGTATTAGCTGTCACTAGCTGCTATTATTCTAGAATAAAGATACAGTGGTTTAAAACATCAATTTTACCAGTACATTTGCATGTTGCAGGATTGCTCCAAGACATACTAACACCAAAAGATAAAACCTGATGATCAGGAAAATGAAGAAACAAACATTATTCTTTCACATACACCTCACCCACCAACGGGCAGTGACCTATATTTTATTTTTGGTATGCTATGTTGTTTCCTCAAAGAAAATATGGGCGTGGGGTAGAATGGCAGGTGACAAGAATAGGGGGACTGATAACTGAAGGAATTAGGTATTAGTGAATACAAATCACATCTTAAAAAACAGCAAATCTTTGTTTGAACTGTGCAGAGCTGTTTGGAGTGCTTGACTATGTGTTTGCCTTTGATAAAAGTGAAAAGGACAGAGTTGAACACAGAAATAGTTACATTTTGATACAGACCTTTCTAATAAGTGGAAGGTGTTGCCTTCTTTCCAGTGATTGGGCAGGCTTGAAATCCCTGTTAAGCCACAAGAAATTGTCAGTTAACTCAGAAACAACAGTGCTATTGTTCACAGGGCTACCTTATGATAGTGGAAAGGTTTAGATTTTTAAACCTTTATGGGGCAGAAAATGAGAATCTCACAACATGTCACAGCCCTAAAAAAGATGAATAAAGGATGAGATCTTGGTGATAAATGTAATGGGAATAGTTTGTCACTAACTGGCAGTGGCTGCTACTTCTCCAGAATTTGGGTCACACAGCATCCTGCAAACCTCCCTGTAAATTCAGTCTGGCTTATGTGCAAATCACAAGCCATACATTCATAACGGTTTGCACATTTTTGAACACAAAATCCTATATTTGTGTTTTCATGAGCACAACCTTCGGTTTGTTGCAAGCTAATAGGCTTTGACAACTCCCACTGCTTCAGCCTGATGCCATCACTTTCAATAGCTGTGATGTCAAGATGGTAGAAAGCAAAGAAAAAGCCAGTCCTACAAACTTTGAGATAATTAGTAATTACTTGGGTGTATTCCAATTCCCATACAAATGCAGTCTTCCTCTGACTCAGTCAACCCTTCCACCCACCTTTCTCAACCTAAAACAATCATTTACACACTCTACCCCCACTTTCTCCTCTCCAGAGATCAAGTGGCCTGGTCAATCTATTTTGAAGAACTTCCAAAACTATCATAATCCCCCTCCATTCATCAGAACCCTTGGTTTGTGAATGTAGCAGTGTCACTATAGTTAAAGTTGTAACTAGGTTATCATTATTAGGCTGATTTTTGGCACACCCTCTACATTCTTTTAAACTGAGTCTATGTACTTTGAACTTTGCATGTGTGGTCTATGCCTAAGGGATAATTTTTGGCTTAATCTGAGGTGAATCATAGAACTGTTACTGAATAAATAGTCTTAAGGTAATAGATGTATTTCACTTTTTGAAAAGAATTCTAGCACTTATCGATTGTATATCTCATATAAATGGATTAGCCTAGAAACGTCAAATTTGCTTAACTCAAAAGCCCTTGAAGAGCTCTAGTGCAAAGATTTTTGAGACGTTGAGATACTTATTTTTGAATTTATTTACCTTGGTAATAGGAATGAATAAATACTCTGCTAGAATTTTATACAGTTGGCATATGTGTATAGATTTTAACATACATACACACTATATATGGCTTGTGATGCTTCAATATGCTGATGACAACCAGTTGTATGTTTCTCTCTCTTTTGATACAGGCAGTACAACTGAGTTACTTTCCCAGAGTCTGGTGAAGATTGGTGCATGAGAAACAGTGAAGTAACTGAGGCTCAACCCAGGAAAGACAGGACTGATACTGGTCAGTTGGGGGAAGCAACTGTGAGCCAGTGCAAAGATTATGTCTACTCCACCAATTGATGGTGTATTTCTACCATGTGTTATGCATGTTCACACCTAGAACTCTGATTAGATGTCCAATTATCACTGGATGATTATCTTCCATCAGTAAGGGTAAACCCCTCCTGCTGGCATAGGTAGTATCTACACTGAAGAGGTACAGCACTTAGGGCAGGAATACTCTAAATTACAAATGTGGTAGGTCTACCATAAATCCATTAATTTCAAGGGAATTACTCCAGATTTACACAAACTGTATTGTAGACTGTCCCATCATCAAATTTTGCATTGATGAAATCTGCTATTGCAGAATGGAGAGTAGTGTGTTAGGTGGCATCAGATGGCTGTGGTGGGGAGGATTTTTTTATGCTAACAAATATTTTTAGAGCAACCCATTACTCTGAATCTAATATTATTCTTACCATGTGATTCCTATTCTTCTTATACACTTTACCATCAATTAGCTATATCTGTTATCATTGTCATGAAGCTACTGTTGGTTAGTCTCCAAGAACAGCTGCATGAATATCTTTTGATGGTACTTCGGAGAAATGATTTGGGAATGCTAATTTCAGTTTGAGAACAAGTCTGGCTGTTGCTCTTGGGGGTTTTCTGCAGACACAAAGTTGGGACCAGTGAGATAAAAATTTATGATGCTTTCAGAAGGAGATTGGATGTCACTCATCACTGACTTTTTCTAGCTAAAATAATAGGAAGTGTATTTATATAAAAAGTGCACTGGGTGCAATGTATGAAGTGAATGATTTATACACAAAACAGACATTAGGTTATACTCTATATTTTTCACTGCTGGAAGTTACAGAAATAAAAAATATGGGTCAAATTTTGCCCTTACGCCTGTTTAAACCTCACTGATTGCAATGGATAGCAATAGATTTGTATGGGTTTAAGTGAAGGTAGAATTTAGCACAATATTAAAGAGTCTCTCTCTGTCTCTCACTCTCTCGCTATTAGCTAGCAAACAGTGACTTGTTATATAGAAGGAAAGTATGGATACTTCACTCATTACACAAGTTAGAGCCAATAGTATTTTTTCTTATTTTCTATTTTAACATGTTTCTTTATTTCACTTTGTCACTATTTATGTATTAATAGACAAATTTGGGACCTGATTTTCTACCACCTAGCATTTTTTCTCTGTAAAAGTAATTTTTGGGGCTAGAAAAACACAACTACATTTGCAAATTGTGAGCACAAATGTCAGTGTCAGCCTTAATTAGGGTGAAAACGAAAGTTTTCAAACCTGTAGCACGAGTTGCACCATCACTTGAAAGTAAAGATCAAAGAAACAACATCTGCCAGTCCACCTTGATCTCCACTCTCCGACTTTCTCATTCCTTTGAGTGTGCCCATCAGATTACTTGTGTTGCTGCTTTTGATTTTTTGTTTAACATTTGTCTGTACAAATGCTAAATTCTTTGATCTATTTTTATTGAGTCAATGAGAATCTTTAGGTTGGTAAATAAAGTGATTTTTTTCTTCTTCCATGTTTTGTTGCCTCCTTGCAGCTCTAAGCTAAAGGCAGGAGCCCTTAGAATATCATTGAAAAGGAACTCAAATGCTGAACACCATTATTTTAGAAGGCATTGCACAAATGGCTTTGTTTTTAAAAGATATCATCCTGACATTGCTCCTCATTGTTACAGCTATTGTTGTGACTTAAGTGCAGTGGAATGTAAAACCAGCCCAGTTTGAATGTTTTTCATTTTTTAGCTCCTGAGCATGGTTTTGAAGGTATTTGAACTGAAAACATATTTCTTAAATTAAATCCTTGAGGGAAAATTAATCTCTGAGGTAGTTTTTGGATTTGATAGTCTGCTCTCCCTGCATGTTTGGATTGTGCTTGTTGATTAAATGTGTGGCCTATAAACAGGAAAAGCTGAGGATTCAAAGTCATGATGTACAGTGTGGACCTGAAGATAATTTTGGCCTTCATCTTTCATTTCCTTTTCCAGCTGGATGTGAGGAAAGGACAATATTGTTTTAAGTGTAGTCTTTTGCTTCTTCTTCCTTCCTGAACCTAAGTTGGTGATTGGACCTTTTCATGCCCTAGCTGGTCAATTTATGAGAAAAGTCTAACTACCTCTGAAGACATTGACTTTGTGAAGGCTTATTGCAAGGTAGGTTGAGGGTACTTGTACAGGACTAATATTATTCCCTATAGCCAACTTTCAGAGACCTGTGTAGGTAGGCTTGAACTCATGGCATGGGAGAATGAAATCACATGATCTTTTTATTAATCGATTCTACAGATGTTGGTCTCCCTACAGCCTTGTTCCTAGATTGCAAATCACAACAGATGATTAGTATGACTTAAACCTCCTCAGTTACATTAAAACATGGTATTCAGCATAACTTTCTCTACTGCATTTTATTGAATCACACTGTTAAGGATTAATGTGGGAAATATTTTCCTCAATTCTGTGAAAAATTCTGCTGCAGGTGCTACATTTAATGACATGTCCTATAATGCAGTTCTGGCAGTTTATTCTAATCAGAATGATATTCCAATGTACTGCTGAGTTTGCTGGATCATCGGCCTTTGACTTATAACTTAATTCCCTACAGGACTTGTTATTTTCCCACATCAATTCACTTCTAAACCTACCCTGATGGGTGGGGATCTTGAGTACTGTTTCCATGACAGTGCTACCTGTGATCTTTAGCATCATTACACAATACTAATTCATGTATAAAAATGAACTGAGTTTAAAGAAAAAGCTGTAGAAATTATTAGGCCTTAACTGTATAGAGATGACCTGTGTCATCTTCCCTTCCAGTGTCATGTGACATTGTGTTGTGCTGCAGTAGCTATGGTATGTTTAAAGAAAAAAGTTAAAAACATCTACTTATAATTGCTGCACGAGTATATGCCTCATGGCAAATACAGGGCTATATGAATCTTTGAAGCTCTGCCACTGTTTGATAAACAATCTGAGTTATTCCCTTGTGACTTATGCTAGCAGACTTTTTAAAATAAACCACCACAAATTATTATTACATTGTATTCTGCTACAAATGAGTATTAATATGGGACCACAAAGTATGCAACTCTATCAGTAGTTCTAGGAGGCTGTGGTAAACTACAATGGGGCCGTTACACTTTGGGGTGACCCCCCCTTGAGAAAATGTACTACACCGAGGAAATTCATGACCTGATGCACAAATTCAGCTTAGGCAGGGTGACGTGACAAAAATAGAGTTGTACTTTTGCAATCCTATTTGATCAATTGATTTTTCAGTTAACCATTAGCTGAGGCATGGTCAGCACGAAACCTGTGACCTAAAATAGACTCTTCAGCACATTTAGGACACATATAGGAGAGCTCAATGGTGGGGTACATTTTTAAAGTGAGCTCATGGGACAGAAATTGAGACTTGATTATCCAAGAAGATAGCCACTATTTTGGGGAGGGTCACATTTTGGGAGGAAGGAAAACCAAAAATGGAAACTGAGAAAATTGCAACAATTTTAATTTTCATGTTTCACTGAAAAAATAAAAAATATTAGAAGAATAATTGCGACAATTTCAAATTTTGAAAAAAGATAATGTTTCATTGAGAAATATTTTCATTCGAAAAACTTTGACCAGTTCTAGTTGCTATGAAGATCCTCTTGGGGAGTATTAGAGTCTCAGAACTACAGAGCAAAGAAAGAGAATCCCTTTCCATCTTGCCCTGACTGGAGATACACTATTCGGGCTGTGTACTGGATGAAAGGACTTGGGCCTGTATGTAAAATATTTCTCCCAGTGTTGATCACACACAGCACCAATTTCCATCAAGAGCAGAACTGGAATCTAGAATAATTCTGCACCACATATTACTATTGGCTATCCCAACAAAAATTAGTAGTTTACCAAAGCCTCCACTTCCTTTATGCTACAATATAGAAATGAGAACCTATTTTTGGCTGTTATTTCAGTGCAACTGAAAAAATGCTGTATTTTTTTCCTGCTGGAAAGACAATACAAACTGCCAAGTTCAAGAAAAATGCTTAAAAAAATGTTGAAATTCAGTTCATATCTATATATTGTATGGTAACCCTTTTAATGTAATACTGGTATGCACAATTGCAGAGGGGTTTACACTTAGTTTCAGATATGGAATACAAATATCATGTATGAACTAAGACGATAACAAGGGTGAATTCTGAAGTTGCTCTGAAATAACTGAGAGGAAAAATGGGCTCTATATTTGAAGTATGCACATGTATCAGTGATTCTACAGTCCTATGGTAAACTTACAGGCACAGTGAGGCCATTACACTTTTTGGGTGAGGACATTTACATGCATAGTACCATGTATATTGTACTATCATGGGTATTATAAGGGTTCCACAGAAATATAAGCCCACATGTAGGAGAGCAAGATTGAACCTTAAATAAGTGTTAAATAATTTATTTATCTACAAAAAAGCACAGTGTTTGAATGGCAACAAATAAATATTTAGATATGTTCCTGGGTTTATGAGGTTTTTAAAGTTTTGATCATCAAATTGTCTATAAATCATTTTATTTCTACTTTGGGGGAGTCATATTTCCTGAGTGTAGCAATTCCTTAACAGTACTGAGAATCTCATGAAGATGGCTAATTGGAGTCCTTCCAGAGATTGTGTTAGCTTTGCAACCATTCGTTAAATGTCAGAGGGCAAAAAGCTGCAGTTGGGTCAACAGGGCAGATAGCTGACATGGCAGAATAGAAAACAATGTAACATTTGTGACTTCACCTCTGATTCCCCTTTTTTAATGGAGGATTTTTTTCTCATTGAAATGTCTGTGTCAAATTCAGAAATTCTTTTGTTGTTCTTTTTTTCTACTGAAGTATGTGTAATGTTCATGTTGCTGACAGTTCCAGTCAGAGGGCTGTATTTATAAAAAATATGGGCCATTTTCACACAGAGGTCACATTCCATATATGAAAAAAGTGTGGAGCATTTAAAAAAAAAATGCATGTAAAAATGCTTTTTTCCCTATAAATTATCCAACTTTATTTTCCCTGATGTAACTGGAGACATCTGTTACGTGTAACAAGGGCTCATAAATCTGCAAAGAGACAGAGAAAAATGAGCATTCCTAGATCTCACACAAGATACATATATTCTTTTCATACCCTGAAACATGTAAATTTCCCAAACTCAGGGTCACAGCATGTGCAGCGATCCATGTTGCAGGGAGGCTGAGACCTACAGAGGCATTTTGTTGGGTGCAGTCATTTTCCTATCTCAGGACAGCTACTCACATTTTATTAAAACATCAATCAGAATAATTGACAGCAGAAGTTATTTTATATGTAAATATTAAATAGCAGGAAGATCTGAAAATGAGAAAATGCAGCGGAGTATTTTTTATAATAGGCAAATTACTGTAATAGTTATCTGCTTCCACTTTTCTTTTTACCAGGAATGATGTCTGGAAGAACATAGCTGGATAGTGCAAACAGTGTGTATTTGACATTCGTTTGTTGGAGCAATATTTTTTTGCTCTGCTATGTAGAGAAGTGAGGGACAGAGAGATGGTGCGTGGCAGAATCTTGACCAGATGGTTTCAGAGGTAAATCTACAAAAAGATTTTTATTTTATTCTTCTAGGTTCAGAGGGTACTTGTACAACCTTTTCTCAAGCACATTTTTGTAGTTGTTATTTCTGGTGTTTAACTATTCATATTTAAGCTTGAAAGCTTGTCTATCTCACCAACCGAAGTTGGTGCAATAAAAGATATTACTGCACCTTCTCCCACCTTGTCTCTATAATATCCTGGGATCTGCAAGGCTACAATAACATTGCATATATATTAACGTGGAGCGGAGTAGACAATATTAAGCCTGTCAGTAAAATTTAAGGGTAAACACTACCCCTGCTAGCACAGGTGGTGATTTAAAAAAAAAAGGAATAAGAAGTCATTCTGTAGTATGCAAGCAGTGTTACACATGATGTGGCTGGCAAACAGAATCTTGCCACGTTGCATATCATGTACTGACAACTACAGCCTTCTAGTGTGACAAAGCAAACTGCATGGTCAAATGGAGCAGGCATTAAATCAAATATCAGCAACAAGCACTAGATGACATCACATGTTGCTTCTTTTGAACTTGATCCAAAGGCCATCAGTCAATAAGTCAATAGTAAGATGCCCACTGATTTAGTGAGCTTTGGATCAGGTGTCTAAAAGGAGTGGAAATATGCATTCTTCCAGCCCATGCACAGAGCTGTCTGAAGCACAGCATTCTGGTCTATGGAGGTAAAATTGCCCTTACATAAGGCATCTGCCAGAGTATCTATGCATGTACTGCTGCCAGTGCCACACAGACTTCGCTACAGCCGGGATTTGGCATTAGTAATGATAAATCTTTCTCCACAATTTCCTCATAGTTCACTTTCTTAAAGTAATTGGGTCTAAAAATGAGCTTCTCATCTTCTAGCTCATTGCGTCTTCTCTCCCTGCTTCCTCCATCTTTTTTGACAACTCTATGAGCCTCCCTCCCTGTCATCCAACTTTGCAATCTTGGGTTATTTTTACTTCTCTTACCTTCTTCCTTCACATTCCCAGGCTCTCATCAAGTCCTATTGCTCTTAAACTCCCCAAAATGTCTTCCTCCGTCTGCTTAAACTCCAACCTCTACCTTTATCAAGGTACCTAAAACTTGCATTTCTAGTGGGGGTTTTTTAAACAGAAGAGCCTCCTCCACTAAACATCCAATCCTTCTTAAAACATCATAAAAAAAGGGCACAAGACCAACTTATTTTTTGTTGGACTGGGCTTTCTTAAATCCTGCAAGGTTTGCGTCATATGGGCTAAATGGACCAGCCTCTGCATCATGCATTTTTGGTACTGGACCAATCAAACCCTGCAGGCTCTCTTCATAGTGAAGTCAATAGACAATCTTAGGTTTAAGACAGTTTAAGTTTAAGATGGGGATAGGTTTAGGCGGATCCCATTGTTGAGACTATTTTAAGTCTGAGTTCAGCAACTCTGAAAACCAAGCTATACAGTAGGTGTCTAAAGTTGGACACCCAAAATTAGAGAGAGTTTTGAATATTATGCCTTTAATAACTGTGACAGACTGACAATACATTGAACAAACCTTATGGAATTAAGATAAACTTTAATCAGTGTAGAAGTTTCGGCCGAAGTTCGGCCCTCAGCGGGCCTGTGGGGTGTCCCACCGCCTCACTCTGGTCCGCCGTCAGTCCCGGTCCAGCAGTAGTGTGGGATAGCAAACACACGGTTAGGGGCTCAGGCCCTTAAGCAGGGGCTGAGCCAATGGATCAGAAAAAGCCCCAGGCCCTCAATCAGGGTGGGGCAGCAACCACCCAGTCTGGAGCTCAGGCCCTCAAGCAGGGACTGAGTCAGTGGTGGTAGCAGCCCAGGCCCTAGGTCAGGGCGGGGCAGCAATCAAATAATCAGGAACTCAGGCCCTTAAGCAGGGGCTGAGTCTATGAGCGAGAGGTCCCAGCCTCGCTAGGCCAGGAAAAAGGAGGAGTCTTCCACCCAAGGGGTGGGTGGCAGGGGGGACGCAGGGCCTCCCACTCCACTGTGTCCCAGCCTGGGGCCCTAGCAGCGGCGGAAACTCGCTGCTGTCAGTGGGGATCCTGGCCGCAACACACTGACATCGGCTCTGGCAGGGCAGCAGCCAGACTGGGGTCGGCTGCCCCCGGGCTATTTCACACTCCCCCTCGTAGGGTACCTGGGCCGTACTAGTGTCCTCAGTGGTCTCAACCAGCATCGCTTCCTCTGGGTAGGTAGCGAAGGGTAGGCTCGGCTCCTCCTTGGGGTAGCTGGAAAGGGGCAGGCTCGGCTCCTCCTTGGGGTAGCTGGAAAAAGTCCTCCTCAGGGTAACGGGCGAAGGGTAGGCTTGGCTGGCCTGGTGAGTCAGCAGGCCGGTCGCGACCTGCTGCTGTCTCCCAAGCAGGAGCTCAGCCACAGACATCTGCTCTCTCTGCCGGCTTGTTTTCCACTGAGCTCTGCAGGTGGGCTTTTATACTTCCAGGTCGGCGCTGTGACCTCTGAGGGGCGGGTGCCGGACCCGGTGGTTCCGCCCACTTTGGTGTTAGGGGAGGTTCGGCCCTCAGCGGGGCTGTGGGGTATCCCACCGCCTCGCTACAATCAGTTAATCTAAACCTTATTAAATTAGGCTTAATACATCTGGGGTCCATTGTATGAAAAATGCAATTGTTTGTGTTCTTGTGAGATTGTATGTAACTTTGGGTTTGCAAATATAATTCCTCCAGTTAACAGCTCTTTGAAGCCACCCCGTGGAGAGGTTCCCATTTACTAGTTCAAACGGAGTTCTCCAGGGATCATCCGACAAAGAAAAGATTTTCATGTAAATAGCCTGATGTTAAAGAGGCTCAGGGTCTTTTTCCTGATTCAGCAAATGGACAGAACCTCTGGTCCATGGGGGACCCCAATCCTTAGGGAAGAGTTGAAAGGACTGGGCCTATTGAGGCTTGTTCTGAGCTGAAGCTATGATGAACTTGAACCCATAAGGAAAACCTTGGGTGTGATTTTTGAAGGACTGCTTCTACCAGAGCCCATGTTAGGGTTGGGATGATCTCTGCTAAGCTTATTAGCATGCATGTAGATGCTTTTATTGTTTTTAATATGTTTTCTCTTTAGTGCTTTTACCTTAAGAATAAAATAGGCTTACATAGGAAGTGCTGTGTGTTACCTTATAATGGTGGGCAATAACTCTGTTATTAATCTCCGAAGAGAAGGCAAGACAGGAATAACACAATGAAGTCAGGGACCTGTTGAACATGGAAATATCCTGGTCAAAAAGGAGAGAGATGCATGCCTCCACCCAAGAAAGGCAACAGACAAGGGAACTAACAGCTTGAGGCTTAGTGCCCTTTCTGTACCATAGAGGTGGAGCACAGGTGTGGTTGCCCTGAATTATGACAATAAACCTCTGTGTTCAAAACAGAAGAGCAGGAAATATGTAGATGATATGTGGTTTTTGTTTGTAGTTTATTTCTTATGTTGTGCCAAAAGTGTGCAAGATGGTTTACCAACAAGTTTGAAGACTATGGACTTGATTCATTGTAAAGGAAACATGACTACCCCCTGGGGAATGCTTCTGATGTCGGGGAGTCCTCAGAAGACATGGAGTTGGTATAGAAAATGACTACAAGGTTGTAGGAAAGGGAGCATTGGGGTAGTGCCACTAGTGATAGAGAAGGGATGAAGAAAGGAGGGTTTGAGTGAAAATAAATAGGCTCATAAGTGCCCAAGTCAATTTTTTAAATGGGACTGAAGTGCCTGTTTCACTTAGGTGCTTTCAAAAATTTTACCCTTTTTGTTGGTATTCACATACTTTTCGTGGAATCCTTCAAGCTGAACCCATAGCTTAACCTCTAATAACTTTACTTACTAGGTGTGCTTATGCCAGGCAAAAAAGTAATAGCAACACATGCTTGCAGTGTGTGTTGTGTCCGCTTCTAGTAACTAGTCTACAAGGAGGATAGCGGCCTGCTACAGCTATCAGCTAACACATTTAGCTTAAGTGATGGAGGATTCTGTTGTGGCCCTGAAAGCCATGGGTTGAAATCTTGCTGATCAGTTTTGTCATGAGTCTTTAGATAATTTACTATACTGCAGTAAAACTGGGCACTAAAATGAATATGGTAGAGCCTTTATAGTCACTCCTTATTCTTTATTGACAGAAAAAACTCAGTAGAAGCATTTATATTAATTGAATATAAAATTAACTAGAAATTGGGAATCCTAGTTGGACAGAAAAGAAAAAGACAGATAGATAAAATATGTTGTAATATAATTAATAAACATGCAAATAACTATACCTAGAAATCTGTGTAGGGGCGCACTCTGTACCAGCCAACCAATCTGAGAATAACACTTCTCTTTTCTCTGTGTGAAAAACCACTGTACTAATTCCCAGCACCATAGTAGTATTTCTTAAGCTTATCTACCCATTGAGGTTCATTAGAAGAGGCAGGAAACACACTCTGTGACTATTACTGATGTCAATATCAAGGCCATTGTGCATGTGAATATTGACTGCTGAGAATAAGGAAAGCGATATGATGATTTGGAAAACTAGACTTTTTCCAAATAGGCCACTACTGCCTATTCTGGATGTACAGAAAGATTAGCATTCATTCTACCATGAACTGGGAAAACACTATGAAAGTATTTTCAAAATTTAAATAAAAATAAAGAGATTTAGAATCAGAATTGCTTGGATCAGAAGTAATTTTGTTGACCCCCCCCCATCTAAACCTTCTAAAATATGAATTTTTAGATTCTGTAATCAAAGGGAAATTACTTGGAAGCCTTAAAATAAAAAAAAATGTTATTTTTAGAATCTTTCTACAGTACTTGTTATGAAAAGAATCTAAACTGAGCAAAATGTATTTTTCCTTCCATAGCATGGATGAGCCTCAAGAGACTTTCTTCCTGTAAGACTGCCAAGCTCAGCATGATATTCTGAGATGCTGAGCAACTTTGATTTACATTTTGTAAGGATGTCTCCTTCAACTACTGGGAGATATACTGATGGATTAGTGAGCGATGGAAAGCTTTGCAGGAGGGAAGGACCTAATAAACAGAAAGTGAGCTAGGAGAGTATAATACTAATTATGGTTGACAGGTAAGCAATGAAAAGTCATGTGGAAAAACAACCCTTCCCTGTAGGATATCTTGAAGACCATCAGTCTTTGGAGATTCTCTTTGATTCCCATCCATCATCTGAGCAGCGATGATGGGCACGGATTTTTTTTACACAAAATTTTGGACAAGGTGGAGGATGTGAGGGTGCCATCTCATCATGCTCCCTCCTCCACCTCTTCTGCTTTTGGGCCTGCTCCAGAAGGAGAAATGGTGGTTCTGTAACCTTTACAGATAATAGCATTAATTAGCGCCTTTCAAAGCAAATAAAAGATAGTGAGCTACTTCTCCTGCTAAAATGGGGTTGAAAATGAAAAACTGTATCTGACTGTGTTTCAGAACATACGTGCTTTTTTACAAGTTTTATAAAAAAACACAAGAAGGTGATATTTACACGGAAAACTGAGAAATTAATTTTTGCACTGATTTTTCACTTGTTTTAAAAATTTTGTAGTTAAACTGATAAATTCCAAAATAGAAAGTGAAAACCAAGGGCCTTCCACATCAGGTATCACTAATCAAGTAGTGTATTTTGTTGTTATTAATATTGATCTGTTGTATTACAGTAGCACTTAGAAGCCCTCTCTGAAGTCCAGGTGTAGGTGTAGGAGCATGTTGCAGGCAGAAGGGAGAGAAAGCAAATGTGGGAGGTGGCTGACGCTGCAGGAGAATCCTAGTACTTATGCCAGCTACAGGGATTCTCATTTGCTGAAGCTGTGGGGAAGTCCATTAGCAACCTGTAGGGGGTTCCATAAATGAGATTATCTCTCAGAGCTGTCTGCTTTAGGTGAGAGGCTACTCCATCTGCAGCAGCCCATAATATAATAGGTGTAAAGGTGGCATAAAAACCAATGTAGCCCCTTCCTGCCAGGGCTCTGAGTTGATTCCCCTGGCCCAATGTGCCCATGTAAACAACCGTTTTAAACAATAAACTTACTCAAGTCTGACATCAGCTGATGAGAGTAGAATGTAAGATACAAAATACTAGAATTAAAAGCCCCCCTCCCCAAAAAAACAACCCTGAAGAACAGAAGTCCCAGTGAGTATCGCACAGATGCCTCTGCATCTTGGCTTTTTGAATACTTCTTTTGTAATGTTTATGTGGTACAATAAAGTTTTGCCATCACTGATGTAGGGATTTATACCATCAATGAAAGTCAACAGCTTGAATTGCATCTACCTGGAAATGAATAGGAATTCAGTGCAGTTGTCTAAGAACTGGTGTAAGATGCTCATTGTGACTAACCGACAGGTTCATGTGAGTTTTCTTCATGAGCAGATTCTAGCAATAATCTAGTCTAGAGGTCACAAAGGTTTGGATAACTGTAGAAACATCCAAATCAGTGAAAAATAGTAAAAAATGCTTTACCTGAAGTAGGTGAAAGGTATTTTTGACCCAAGCTTCCATCTGATATTTGAAGACTACACCAAAATCTAAAAGTGCCCGCAAATTTTGTCACTTAAAAAATGATGGATAAATTCCCCAGTGTGGAAGCATCCCTGATTTACCCTCAAGATATCTATTTTGAAAAAGTAGATTAATGTGGGTTTCAGTACTTCTCTAGAAACAAACATGCCAAGGATAATCAGTGGAAAATATTCTTATAGTTTTAAGTGAGAGTAGGATTTGACATCTTCTGCCCCAACAATGACCTTAAAATAAAGTTTCCCAAAATCTCTTTGGGAGTGGTGGTAGCCTTATGTGTTATATTAATCTATTTAACTGAATAACAATATAATCAATTATCTAAATATTAAAGGGTAACAGATTAAAAACATCTTCCTTTTGTGAACTCAACACATGAGCTTTATTGGGCAGAATATGTATTCCTACCCCTTGGTGGCTGCCAGCTGCATGGTATTCTTTTCAGCCAAATCTAAGGGAGAAGCACAGTCATAACACGGGGCACAACCTCTGCACCTGTCTAGCCCAGTGGGCTGAGGAAGCTTCTGAAGGCATGCACAGGTGAGAGAAAATTTAGGTTAGCAATGTCTCAAAATTGTCATTTGCCTATATTACTCACTGAATGCCATGTATTGTTGTCATATCATTTATTTAATTGTTGTAAATGGATGAAAGTACCTCCCATAAGCAGATAGATCTGGAAATGTTAATTTGCTGTTGAAAAAACAGTACTGTCCTTCCAACAGTCATATCTCAGTATGGTAATAACATTTTCAGGTTCTTCATTTTGTGCTATGCTTACACAGTACAATGTTAGATACCACATAAAAGTCTAAGATACTGTAGACAGGAGATGGTCGGGGCAGCTCCAGGCACCAGCGCACCAAGCACGTGCCTGGGGCGGCAAGCCGTGGGGGGGGCAGTCAGGGAGTCTTCGGCGGCATGCCTGAAGGAGGTCCGCTGGTCCCGCGGATTCGGCAGCAATTCGGCGGCGGGTACACCGAATCTGCGGGACCGACGGCCCTCCCGCAGGCATGCCGCCGAATCTGCATTACCAGCGGACTTCCGCAGGCGCGCTGCCGAAAGCCGCCTGACTGCCGTGCTTGGGGCGGCAAAATACATAGAGCTGCCCCTAGTGATGGTGTACTTTTGGGACTCCTCACAGTGATTTAAGAGTATATGGTAACAGACTGCTTCAAATTGTTACCCTTTGAGGAGAACTCTAGATTACAATTGGAATGTGTAAATGTGTAATACCAAATGTACATATGGTCTAAAGTAAAGATGGACTGAAGTGTTGGATGGCCATTGAATGACTGTTATAATACATTTGCTTCATCTCTAAAGTCGTTATCATATTGGGATATGACTTTTGCACGTCTGCATGTCCTAGTTGCAGCTGAGAGTATAAAATGACATGCTTAATATACCCTAATGAAGAGTGTTCTTGTTTCTGTCTGGGCCAGAAATATCACACTATTTTCTAAGCAGGACTATTCTCACAAGATTTCCAGCCCAAGTTTGCTTATTTGGATGGTTAAGAGAAGGAGTTATCATTGAGGGTGTAATTTGAAGACAGTGGGGTTGCACAGGTGGATATGAGGGTATAATTTGGATTGCAGAACCTTTATTTCATCTTCTGATGCTAGGCTGAGTCTGCAGATCTGTCAGTTATAAAGAAAAGCTCATCTTTTTACTTGTAAACTAAGCAGATTTACAGTGGAAATAATTGAGAGGAAATAAACAATTTGGACCCCATGATGCCTCTTGTAGAGTCATTTTTTCATGGTATAATTGCATTTGAAGGTCTGAACTGAAGGGAAACACCACACTTTTTTGAGGTTCACTCACAAGGTCACAAAATATGAGGATTTATGGTGCAACTAAAATGTTGGAGTGAGAATCAAAGGTGGACATCCATGTCCTTTATATTATGCTTTTCTCAAGATAATAGTTATCCTTTGTGGGTTATCTAGTTTTAGGCATGGTTTCCAAAACAAACACTATTTGCTCCTTAATTTGGAAATCCTTGTAATGCCGTAAAAAACTGAAATTCTTCCAGCAATTGTTAAGCAACAAGAAAAGGCCCAAATTACGGAATTCATTATGGGAATTTTCCAGCGTTAATGAGGAAATGTGAGGCTCTCAGTCTGCAGTTCTGATCCAGCTTGCGGGGGCTGAGGGGGGGGAGGGGTGTAGTGACACAATGACTAGGCACTGCTCCAGCAGGCCATTTCCTAAAGAAAACAGTTATTATTATGCCATTAACATGATAAACAGCTTGCACCACACTAGTACAGAACCTGCAAAATCTAAGGAAAAGGAAGCAGCACTATCTTGAGTCACATCCCTCCTAAGGAAACTTTACCATCAGCGTGGGTCATAATAGTGTTATGCCCAAAATAGCTTGGACAATTAAAGTCTGCATCAGTGTCACTTTTTCCCCTTGAGTGTTTGCCACATAAAGTAAGGCATTTAAAATGTAAACTTTGGCATTGGAGTGCAGTGAGCTTTCATCTATTCTTGTTTTCTTTACCCTTGGCAAAGCTTTTGTCTTGGCTAGCTCACATCTACACTTAAATGTGGATTAATAGAGAAGAAAATCTGTAGGGAGACTATGGCAGAACTAGTAAGGAATAAGTAAAAAAGCCACTTTTCTTATGAAATACTAAGTGTAAAAAAAAATCTTCCTGTTCATGCTTTAAACTCTTTTTATGGCTAATATGAAATTCCTATTCTAAAAGGATCAGATATCTGTTAAAAGTTCCCATGGCGTGTATACAGATAATGCTGTGGCTCATTTATAATAGCCTGCATTGCATTTTGAGTTTGACAGTTAAATATTCAACGATCTACCACATAGAATGTTTAGTTAGGAAAGGATAATTTTGCTTAACCACATGACATGACATATTGGAAAGCAATGTTATCTTCTTAACTCTGCAAACTTGTCTGTGATTCTAAAATCATCTCACCTTCCACGCATAGAACTCTCCTTGGCATCAGTGAGTATTCTTCCCATGTAGAGCGAGTTGGACATTTGAAAGTGACATCCTCCATTTTCTGTCTTGAATACACAAGAAGGAACTTTAGAGATGATAGTGACTCTTGAGGGCTGCTCAAGAAATTGAATGGTATAGTAGTGATATCCAGGAGCCAGTACAGTTTTGCCATCTGTCCCAACATTATTATACCATGACCATATGTCAGATAGATCTCACTGTAAATCAAGATGGTACAGCGAGGTGACGGAGTTATAAAGGACCCCTCTAAATAGGAGACATTAGTATTTCTTAGCTGTCAGGGGAAAAGTGTGGAATGAATGTTAAATAGCATTTTTCAGTTTAAAAATCTTTAGTTTTTAGCTTCCAGTTTTTCACTGAAAAACTGAACTTTTTTGGACCAAATGCAGACTTTCTGTAAAAATTTGTTTTGTTTGAAAAGTCATTTTCACTAAAAAAATGTTTTAATGAAAAAAAGAAAACCAGCTATAATAAATTGTTTTTCAGTGGAATAACAAAACTCCTTTTGTATGCACTTCCAGTTTCATATAGGGTAGCATAATTTTTTGCCAGTAAGAACAATTTCAACATGTCAAGTCAATATGACAGAAAGAAGAACTTAAGTTGGCCTTAACATTTGCTGGATCTGAATTATTGGAAAGGAGGAATTAGGCCATGAGTTGACTGTCTCCTCTTCTTGTTCCATAGCTGAATAGGAGGAAGGAGGAGGCGTTTTAGCAGAAGAACACATGACCAGCCCATATCTCTCATGGCATGTGGGGAACCTATGGCAGTGCCTGTTACTTTCAGGTCATTTTGCTCATTTGTGACCACATTATGCCTGCAATTATTTTTTGTCACCACTCTAGAGAAAAATCTAGAGTTCTCTTTGTGGTCTTTGCCTTATTTCCTCATAAGGGAATAGGGTTAATGTTCTTTTCGATTGTGCCAACCTGTAATTCCCAATAAACTAAATTCAGAAAATGGATTGATTTTAAGATATATTTATGAAATACATAAAATGAAGTAGGTTAGATTTTTTTAAATCTACCACTGTCCTTATGGCAAAAACCAGTATTGCTAGCTTCTTTGTGAGTTCGGCAATGGTGGCCAGACTGAGTAGGCTGCTCCCGTGCAGAGCTCTCTGTTGGCTAAAAACCAAATCCCTGGTATAAGGAATCAATAAAGAAGAAATAGCATTTTTTAAAAAAGTTTTTTATGTAATTCTTTATTTAACGCCACAAAAAAACAAACTCGTCTTAATATAACTTTTTCCTTAACTCACCCCACACAAAAAAAGCTCAGTGCAGAAGTGACAAGAGAAATTGTCACTTTGATATTGACCAAGGAGAAATTATATAAGTAATTGATGGTCATCACTCTAGAAACATGCTGGGCTCCAATGGATTTGAACTGAATTCAAAAATCTGTTAAACAAAACTCTTCCAATTGCTCCTTAAGGTGGGTGATTCTTCCCGAAATGACTCACAACACCACTCTTACAACCTTGGAAAAACAAAAAGATCTGGAAGACTGATAATCATACTGATCAATATCACTTCTGAATCTAGACTGTGAAATAAGTACTTATTTATCAGTTGCTAAACCCATTATTCCCTGTGTCTGCACAAGGAATAAGCTAGGGAAATGGTACTTTTAAAAATCAAGTTAGCTAACATGATTTGAAACCCCCTTAGCATCTAATGATTTGGTTAACGTTACAATCATATTAGCTAGTCGTATTGTAACCCAGAAAGAAGCCTAATTTAAAAAGCACCTGATTTCTTAGTTGGTTCTTCATGTAGACCAGGGGTTCTCAAACTGGGGGTCATGACCCCACAGGGGGTTGCAAGATTATTATGTGGGAAGTTGTGAGCTGTTAGCCTCCACTCCAAACCCCGCTTTACTTCCAGCATTTATAATAGTGTTAAATATAAAACACGTGTTTTAATTTATAAATGGGGTCACACTCAGAGGCTTGCTGTGTGAAAGGGGGTCAACAATACAAAAGTTTGAGAACCTCTGATAGACCCTTATGGAGTACTCCCAAACCCTCTCTGCCTTCTCTGATGTTAAATGTTGCTGCTTCCCTGTTTTCTGCATGTAAATAGCAGACTTTGAGTCCAGGTGGTGGCAGAGCAATAGTAGAAGGACAGAGGAATTCCAAAGTAGAAAAGGCAAGTACCAAAGGGGACAAAGGAGGGCAGATCCAGGAACAGAGGCTGGGCCATAAAGCAGGATGGGATTGGGAGATCTGGTCCTGGCTGGCAAAGGGTGAGGAATGGTCCTCTTTGTTCTCTGGGTTGTCACTGTTGTCATTCAAAGGTGTCTCCACTGAAGTTTCTGCAATGTCTAAAGCTCACACTATCCTGAAAGATGGAGTAGATAGGGGAGGGATGCAGGTCTGCAAAAGAAAACTTACAATGATTACTACTGTTGTACAATGCCTGGATGGCTCATGTTTGGCATGGACTATCTGTATGTTCTGACAAAGGCTGCCTTTGTAAAGCCCCTCCATAGATTTGCTAGCGTTACTCTGCTTCTATTTATAGATGACTAAATGAGTGGTTGTCTGAATGCTGAGCTCTGTGGAAGGCACATTCTGATCTGTCAATCCCAGCACATGCTCTCTGAGCCTGGACTTTGATGCACTGGAGTTGTCAGCAGACAGTGAGCTTTTTCTTGTGCAGAGGGAAAATCAAGTTTGCCATTGTATTTATCT
The DNA here is from genome assembly GCF_013100865.1 of Trachemys scripta elegans. Classification (NCBI taxonomy): domain Eukaryota; kingdom Metazoa; phylum Chordata; order Testudines; family Emydidae; genus Trachemys; species Trachemys scripta. The sequence goes on along the minus strand of NC_048302.1, from coordinate 61,579,066 downwards.
AAGCTCCTGGCTCGGTGGCTACTACTCTTGCTACTTTTTCTCAGCTATAGTCTGTCACCACTTTTCTGGGTGAACACCTGAATTTGATTATTTGCACACAAGGCCTCAGTTTATTGCATGTGTGTTGTCCACCCTCCTAAAACCCTCTAAGCTTATGCTAAGGGACACTGGAGGTTTTCTTTCCATGAACTGTTCCTAGAGATGGTAGAGATACTGCAGTGGTCCATTTTTCAGGTTTTTGCATCTATGTTCGAAGTTCTTCACCTCTCTAAATGGATGGGATATTATGTGGACTTAATGAGAATGATGAGGGCTACCATGAGAGATGTCTGCTGACTGACCAATTGACAGTTTCCTCTCTTCATTCATGTTCATCAATGAGATATGGGCAAGGTGGGCCAGAGCCGTGTCTACAAACATACTTTGACTTAATTTACAGCAGGCTGCAGAAGGTCCACCAGGTCTATGCAACTCCCTCCCCTGTGGTTAATTTCTGTGCACAAAGAACTCAAAAGCTTCCCAGGGAACTTGGCAGCTTGTGTGCATGCACTCTATGAGCCCAATTTTCAATGCAACTGCTTACACACTAAGGCACTGATCCAACTCCCAGTGAAGCAAATGAAAAGGTTCCCATTCATTTCTCTGGCTCTTGGATCAGGCCCTGGGCTCATTTGACCATATGCCTTGTGCATACACAATGACTACCTAATTCACAACTGTATGTGTCCAAAAGTGGCCTTTACAACTGAGCCCAATACTTCTAAATAGTAAAAGAGCAATCTGTAAGATTAGAGTACAAAACTTGTATTTTCCATTTTATTTAATTAAAGGAAATATAAATCTTCAGGAAACATCTGGCTTTCCAGAATTTGTAGGAAGCTCTTGGTTAACTCCCTCTGCATGCCTTCAGAAGAATCTGTTAGCTTGAAATAAATGTTGTATGTTAATAAAGCAATAAACATTATTAGGAAAATTATATTTAAAGATAATATTTACATTTTGTCAAGTGAAAAATATACCTGTTGTTTACTCATACCTCATTAGGAAAAGAGGTTACTAAATAAATATTGAACCAGTAACTGTAAAAGTCTGTTCCTAAAATTACAGTAAAATAGCATAAAAAATGTCTGCATGGACTTACAAGTAAAAGCGATTAAAAAAAAATCCTTCAAGTTCTGTTCTATTCTACTGTGTGTTATTAGTGCAGGGACTAACTGTGAGGAGGGAAAACTGGAGGAGGGGATGCTGTAATTTTGAGTTACTTAGCCGTGTTGGCAAAACTGAGATTCTAAGCTCTAGAGGAGCAGTTTGAGAAAATATTAGGTCTTTAGGTAAGATAGTTCTCCAACAGCTGAACCAAAGAGAATTGGAGTATTCTGTAGATTCCCATAACTGATTTGGGTCAGACTGCAGGCAGAGCTCAGTTTTCAGACGTTTGCTGCCATCTAACGTCTAAATGTTTTACTGTTTGTTTCCACCTTTATAAATGTGAGTTTCATCAGACTGCTGAACTAGATCATTAGCGAAAGATGATTAGGGACAGATCAGAACACAGTCCCGCAGTTGACGCTGCACGGGTGGACAATAAACTGAATGGATCTCCATGCAAACTCAAGGGTTTGCTTGTTTCCAGATCAGGGGTAGGCTGCTTTGTTCTTCATAGAGTGAAATCTCAGGAAATCTGCAGATCCTGGCTGGTGTTTTTGATTTATTGCAAAGCAATAAGAATGAGAAGCACTTTTTTGGTATAAACAGGATATTTGCTGAATACAAAATTCAGATGTAATTACTGGAAAAAGACTTAAATGATAACTGAGTGTAAATAAGATTTAGAAACATCTAAATAGTCCTGTTGCCTAAAATAAAATATGAAATATGAAAAGATTAAAATTCACAAAAATATTTATAATTATGGCCAACTTTAGTGCTAAAAATACAATTGATGCTCACTCCACAAGTAAGAACATATCTGAAAATCACACAGCAGCAATTTTTAACTACTTCTCTAAACAGCTTAAAAATAAATATAAATAAATACAGAACAATACCATCGATTGACTCAGTGTATATTTGTCAGCTTTCATTTCCCTAATTTCAGGTACTTTATATTTTTTAAAGGAATATACAGTATTTCAAAATTTCTGTACATCTCCTTTGTAAATCCCATGAATATTAGTATGCCTGATATCCGATTGTCCTGAGCTTGAGCTGTGAAAAACAATCTAGTTATAAAATCTACACTAGCATTTTCAAAAATGCCTAAGTCCCACTTTCAAAATGACATAGGCACTTAGGAGCTCAAATTTTATTGAAAGTCAAAAATGGGTTCTGTTTCATGTTCTGTAAGCGAGTGCACTCTCATGGTTATAGACCTAACAGCCCCTGCTCTTTGCCAGCCTCTTTGGGTTCCCTGCTGCTCCTATCTCCCCCTTCCTATCTCCTGGCCCATTCACCCACCCCCATGCTTCCCAGGTCCTACCTGTCCCTCTGCTCATCTTCAGTTACTGCCCCTCTCCCCCTCTTGTTCCTATCTCCCATTTTCTGCCCCCTTCCATACCTGTCCTCCGTTTCCTGCTCCTAACTTCTCCCCAACCCTGGCTTCTAGTCTCCCCTGCCCATCTCCCTGCTGTGCTTCTTTTCCCCTTTCCTCCTTTCTGCATTCATCACCCCTCCAGATTCCAGTTGCACTATTTGCTCCTTATCCTCCTTGCTGCCTGGGATCCATCAGAGGCTGAGAGCACAGGAGACAGTCTCCCCTCTCTCAGTTCTGTGACCACAGTAAATCCTGGCAACTAGGAGTAGGAATTGCAGGGAAAGTGCTGCTCAGTTCTGCATCCCCAGGATGGAGTACTCAGTCACTCTGTGGGAACATACATACACTCTGTGAGGGGATGGAGCATATTCAGTGCAGAAGGAATCTTTGGAGAATTTAGTTGCCATACTATAACTTGTCTCTATTGAGCATGTGTGAACTGAAATTTTCTAGACTTATAACTTAGCCAAATTTGGACAGCTTCTCATGGAAAGAGCAAACAACATCCTTGACACCAGGGAAAATTCCCTGCCAAATTTCAAGTCCCTGCTCCAAAGCATACAGGTGTTAGCATTGCTCAATTGCATGGTTGTAGCAATTATTTTAACATGGGCAAAGCACTGTATTTATGGCTAAACAGCTTTGCTGGAGCTTCTAAAAAAATCAGTGATGCAATATTTCCATCAGCCCCAGAAATGATTTCTATGGTGTGAATAACACTAGAAAACAAGGCCGTACAGTCAAACTCCCACATTCTCTAATTTTGAAATGGAAACTATATTCCCTTAACCTTTCCACGATCTTCAGAATTCTTCTAATAGAGCAGTCCCTTGCAAATCACTTCTGTTGATTTTGAGTCATTTCCGACTAGGCCCTGAGGACTGTCATTTATAAATATACTGGGACAGCACATATGTCACATCACATCAGTGGATTTAGATCGTAAACAATTTGGGACAAGAACCTTCCTGTGAAGTGACTCACACTTTTGGGCACTCAAAAATGATTGCTAATCTCAATGTAAAAGAAGTATCATGGGGAAGGTTTTCTTAAGGGTCTCTATGAAGGGTTTGCCTATACTGCAAAGAAAAAAAATCCTGTGGCAGTTTCAGAGCCCAGATGTGGGTTTGGCTATGGCTCTAAAAATAGCAGTGTAAATGTTCTTGCTTGGGCTGGAGCTCAGGTTCTGAGACTCATCCTCCTTCCCAGGTTTCAGAGCTTGAGCAGAAACATCTGCACTATTATTTTTAGTGCCGTTATGTGAGTCCTGTTAGCCTGAGTCTGTGGACTCAGGCTCTGAGACTCACTGCCACCGGTGTTTTTTTTGTTTTGTTTTGTTTGCAGTGCAGACATACCCTAAAGTCAGATTTTTCCCAGAAAAAGGACAGCCCCCACCCTTGTACCTGTGCAAACAGCTAGGCACAATTGTAATTCCTCTGCTCCTAAGAAAGCAGGACAGATCCCTCAAAGGGCACTCTGGGGTCCTAAGATGAAGTGGCTGACTGGCCCCCACCCTGCCTCTGCAGCAGCTAGCAGAAGATACTGCACCCCTGAAGATTCATAGCCCTAGCATGTTCCAACTTCCTACTAGGGCAGCTCTGCACTGGCTGTTAAGTCTTCAAGGAGTCCATAATACAAAACAACTTTGCATGATGGTGAAATTTGTATAATAATGTTGTAACTCATGTCCTAGATGGAGGAAAAATAATGGGAATCATGAAAGATAAAGGTTATGAATCTAGAGCAGAGCGGCTGAGTGGCTAAGGTATCTAATCTCACTAAGTAAAAACTAATTTAAGTAAAATCCAATTTATCCTGATTACACTGTGGTATTAATGCAATTAACACGTTATTCAAGGTTATAGTACACTAATGTCTGTTTATGGTTAGACATTAATTGCTGTTAATATGGATCTTCAGTTCTGCAAATCAGCTAAAGCTTTTGTAGATTAATAATATATAATAATACACCATTTAAATACAAAATAGGGATCATATTAGTTTGCATTCATTTGTGAATACCAGTGAAGTTCTCTTTTGTAACATTCAAGGACTATTAACTTTAATTATTTTAAATTATTAAAAAAGCTTGAAGATAAACATAACATGTATAAACTTGGGTAATCACAGGCAGGATATTTTACCGCAAATGTATCTGTAATATAATTTTGAATGAACAAATTGAGATCGTGCAAATTCTGAAGCTGAATCCAGTGCATAATTGAGAAGTGTTTGAATGCTGTGTTTTGGTTCTTTGCTGGATCCTGGCTTCCAATTGAGCTAGAACATACTGAGAGGAAGTAGAACTTAGTTATAATTATTATATCGGAATCCAAGCACATTAAACAATTATGCATTTCTGTTTGACACGTATATTGTGAATATTATGTTTCTGTTCCATCTGTTTACTTCAAAGATTTAGCTGTGTTTATTTTACTTTTATATATTTGCTTTTGATTTATAAACAGTGAAAAATACCACAGGTTTTGAGCACCTTGCCAGTTGTTTAAAATTGCAAACAAAATACAGTTTAATCAGCTCACCCCATTTCCCTAGCAGCTGCCTATAATGAAAATGTAAAACCTCCACTCATTTTCAATTCTCCCCTAGCCTTCTTCAAAGGTCAGGTGAACCAAATGTGCCGTGCAGCATGTCCTGAAAGTTAATAAAGCTGGGCTACCCGGATGGAGAATGCACTGCTAGCAATTCCCTCTGTCATCCAGAGAAGACTCTAGCATCAGTGCTTCTGCCGATTGCAACTGTCTCTCCGGAGGAGAGAAATAGGCTCTTCCCGGGTCATTTTGGGCTTTATATGTCCATGTCAATGCCTTAAAATCCACCTGGAAGCTCACAGGTATCCAGTGCAATGTCTGATGCTCTTTATAGATGCCCTGCTAACCAAAGCAGATGCTTTCTTCAACACTTCTAGCTTCTGAATTTAGTTATGATTCAGCCACTTGTAGAGCACATTGCAGTGTCTAACCAATGGCGCAGATGATGGAAGTAAGATCCATCTCCTAAGGATAAGGTTGCACTGCACCTGTCTAGGGGGATAATAATATTCCTTCTTGACTACTGCTTCTACCTGACCTAAATGCAGTGTATGGTTTGCCCAGACCCCCAACACTTGAGTTGCCAACGAATACTGAATTCCCTCAATTGTGGGGATAGAGATAATTTCTGTCATTTCTTCTGGTTGTTTTTTCCAACCTACTAGTAGCAGTTATCATACCTAGCTCTATGTTAATCTCTTCCAATTCCCCAGCCACAGTATAGGGACCATGCTCCCTTGTGGGCAGAGAGAAGAAAAGTCATCCTTAAATCTGTTCCTGTGTTTCTTACAATGTAATCCATTGTGCCATCACTAGACCTACCATGAGTCTGGCAGTGGTATATGGAGGAATAATGAATATTAAAATTTTACAATGGATAATTGATTGGCAGCTGGGCACTTCGTACTATTTCTCCTCCTGTGTCCCTTCACACCTCAGGTATCATGTTTTTTTTATATCTATCTTATACTTTTCTCTTTTCTTTTCCCTTTCCCCCTTTTTCTTGTTTTTGATGCCCTGGATTGTTCCCTCGCTCCCCAGATTGCAACCTGCTGCTCAGGCTGAGAGCGTGGAGGAGCATCCATTGTCAGCTCCGTGGGGTCAGGGCATGCACGAGTACAGCTGAACTGTTTGCTGTTAGAGCAGAGGTATGAAGCTTTGTCCAGGGTGTTGCTTCCTGAGCCTGTAATCTTCTGCACATGAGCTGTTTCCGTCGTCACCCACATTAGGGGCCACCGCAGAAGAAGGGTGGCAAGGTGGGTTTCAAGAAACTGCCCAACACTTTAACTACAGCAGCATGTTTGCAGTGTAAAGTCAGAGTGGATCCAGACTCATGCAGCTTTCTCTATCCCCTCTGCTCTTCTATCTTTCCCTGGCCCTTGTCTCCACCCTTGAACTTGTCTGGCACCTTCCTTGGTGGGAAAACATTGAGGACACCATAAAGAGTGAAAGTTCTGAGTTATTGTTTTATATATTAATATACTGTAATATCCTAAGGGAGTCAGGTGCACAATTACTATTGAATTTTAATGGCAGTTTGGCACCTAATTCCCTTAGTCTCCTTTGAAAATACTACTAATAACATTTGAATCTAATTGTAGACCAGGTTCTCTGGGTTCCTATAGTTTCTGCCCCCTGCGGAGAGCTTCTTTTTCCATTGTACTCAGGCAAGTGCTTGTGCTGATTGGCAAGTGCTCATGGAACTCCTGTGAGGATGGAATAAAAGCTGGTGCTGGTGTCCAGTACTGGAAATACAATGGAGGCAGGAATTCAGGGAGTTTGAAGTACAACAAGGGGGACCTGAGCTTGGAGAAGATGACAGAGAGGCAGGCCCTTAATCATGATTTCTCCTTAAAATCATCCAGAATCACATGACAAACTAGTCTTCCTGGCCATAGTGTCTGTGCAACCATTTGCAATAGGATACAGGTTTTGTCACTTGGTTTTGCAAGTACGAGCGTGACTGAGGAATGACCCAACTACATTTTTTTTTATCTTGTGGGAAGTATGTACGAGGAGGTGGTGTCTGAGAAAAGAGGTTGTTACAAGCAGTGGGCACTGGCAATGCTACAGTGATGTTATTGGGGAAGCTGTTAAATCAAGACGTTGACAGTCAGTGAGGTACAGAACTGTGAACTTTATCAGTCGTGTCTGTGGGGCATGAGGATTCACACTGCAATGACTGACCTGCCAAGGTCCTGTCCCAGGAGTCACTGGGCTAAGTCTCCAACCAGGATTGGTCTCTCAGGACTGTCTCTTTGGTTGTAACAATGTTCTGGGCAGGAATCGGTAAGGTATTTCCTACACTCATTTGAATGCTCTGAAACACGGGGGGAGGGGGGAGCTTTCATTTAAAAGAGAGAGAAGTGCTGTGAATATTTCAGACACTATTGTCTTACTGTGCAATGTAAAATGGTGTCTTTCTCTTTTGATTATAGTACAGATGATGGAAGCCAGAACATCTCCTTTGGCGCACTAGAGGGCACTGGAGTATTGAAGAAGGAAGGTGCTTTGTAATGGATATTCCAAAAAATAATGAATGTTTCCTGGTATGAAAAGGGGATTGGGCGGGGGGGAGCAGAAGATGGCAGAACAATGACAATTTATTATCATGCTTCTGAATCCTCCTTTATCTTGAGCATTAAAGTTTATATAGCCCTGAGAGCATCTGAATAAACATATGTTTAGGCATGCTCTTTAGTCCCCAAACTGAATCATCTGATTTTCCTTGTCAGATGTTTGCATTTTCCTTGAATACTTTTCATTGTAAGTATTAATAGGTTAGGCTTAACATACTATTGAACAAAACACCCACTGAGTTCCACCCACTCCTAATACTGGAATCCTGTGGAACTTGGTTTTTCAGCATCAGCACATCACTTAGCCTCTGCATCCACAATGTGAACCTAATTTAGGTCATTCTTTGTTTAGCACATGGAATTTTTTGTATAAGCGCAAACAGGTTTCATTGTCTTTATGCCTTCCCCACTCTGTATTCCCAACCATATCTTTCTGAGTTTATAGGGAAATGATATCCAGCTCTCTTCAGTTACAGAAAGAAAATAACAGCCCTCATTAGATGTCGTGACACTTCCCTGTTTCTAAAGGAATTACTCCTCTGCAGAACAGATAGCTCTTAAGGAGGCTGGTTTTAAGGAGGATGCTCAGAGGATTTTAGAAGATACAGCTCCACCATGACTCCAGGGCAGTGAGCATATTCAATGTTTGGAAATGGAAAGACTGATTTTAAAAGGAGAGGGCAACAGATATGATTGCAGTTCCCTGCATTTGCAGAGGCAGAACAAGTAACTGGCTATGTTATCACTTTCTCCTGGTCCTGTTTTCCTTCCCCCGCCCCAAACCGTTCATTACATTTTAGTTTCTTTACACTTCCACTTCCTCCTCGCCGCTGCTTTTCTTCTACTTTTTAATATATTTTTACTCTGTTGACCTGTAGGCCTGGGCGATGGGTATCATAGGCTGGGGGAGGCTGTGCCTCACCAACCAGCCAGGAGTGGCCCCAACCATGCTCTGCCTCCAGACCCTCTCCTGCCAGTTGCCCAGTCCCTATGTTGTGGTCCTAGCAAGGGCTCGGGCTGAGACTGGTGCTGGGGCCACACCACCCATCCTCTCGGCACTCTGGGGCTGCGGATGCTGGGGCTGCACCACCCCACCTTCCTGGCGCTTCAGGGCTAGGGTGGGGCTGGGGCTGCACCACCCACCCTCCCTGGGCTGGGTGCACTAGCCTAGGGTGGGAGCCGGTGGCCATGGTGGGGGGGCTGTGGGCTTCAGCGGTGCGTGTGTGTGTACAGAAGAGGCGGGCTTCGGGGCTAGCCTCCCCCAGCCGGCAGTTCATGTGCCTCCCATGCCTATAGGCCCTGCTCCATTTTTGTGCTTTATCTCTCTCCATTTCCCACTCTTGCCTAACTGCAAGTTCTACCTTATTTCTCGTTCCTCTCTTGTCCTGTCTGTGTTCTCTGTCTCTGCCTGCTTGTATTTCCAAGCCTTTTGTCTGTCTTTCCAGTCACTTCCTAAGGTCTCCTGTGCTTCACTTCCCACCAAAGACGACCTCCCACCCCAATCCCTTGCCAGGTCTTGTATTTTTCCCCCATTAACCCTCTCTAGGCTTCAGCATTCATCCTCTTCCACCTCTCCACTCTCTCTTCCCTTGTCTTCCCTTGGCCTGAAGCTTTTCACAGGCCTCCAAGTCCCCTTCCCACTGGGCAAGGAGCTACCATTGCTATAGCCCTCCTATCATAGCTTTCATCTTAGCTTCTCTCAGCTGTAGCCGGAAGCAGGTATGACTTCCAGTTAGTAGCTGGATGGTGGCTGACAGCATGAAAGGTAGCTGCTGGGAGGAGAGATGGCCAATGGTAATAATGCTTTGCAAAACTGAGGGAGGAAAGAGGTGAATGGCTTATTGGGTGGCTAGATATCCTATAGTTTCACTGAAACTGGATCAAAACCTTGGTATCCACAAAACCAAGAAGGACACCACAGTGACTCCAAATTGGAACAATCCCAGTAAACAGGGATGTCCCATCATTCTGTTGCTCAGGTGGCAATCCAGTGTGGCAATCAATGATTTTACTGAACAGAAAGCTTTCCTAGCTTTGGACAGCAAAGAGTGACAAACAATACAATTATTTATGACACAAACATTTTTAGTTCCCAGAACCTGGAATTAGAACCTAGAGAATTAAAGCATTCGTCTTTCATTTCTATAATCTATGGTCCCAATTCCCAACCATACCAGTCTGTGCACCAGCTTAAGGAAGCTGAATCAGACTTGCTTTAAACAGTGCAGACAAGCCCAAACAATGGTATAGTTGGGATTATAAATCATTCTCTGTCCTAGGTCTGTCCAAATTCTCAGCCAGAATTGAGTGTACAAGTTTAAACATAGTTCCTTGACTCTGGTCATCGATCAGTGTTTCTAGCAGTGAAAACTGACAGTAGAATTTGGGCTTTCTTAAAATTGGGTGGAAAACGTTATATTAATATACAACTAAAGATAGAGCTGTTTCAAAATGTCTACAGTCAGCTTCTCCATTCATTTAAATCTTACTGGATATCGAGTGGGTTTTCCCAGGTTCACCCTCCTGACTAATCTCTTATTTTTGTTGCTGCATTAAACTGAAAAAAAGACATACCACTTCCCTAAATAAAAACTGCTCAGCTTGCAAAGACTAAACAAAGGCTGATTTCTTGCCGCGTACTGACTAATCAGTGAGAGGGGAGAAAGATGCCAGAGCTATATTTGTGTTTGGAATCACAGACTCTAGCTTGTGATAACATTATGCAGGAATAACTCATTTATCACCCAGTCAAACTTGTTCAGTCTAAAAAAGGTTAATTAAAAATGCAGGACAAAGAGTTCCCTTTGTGAGGTAGTGATTCAGCAGCTGGAAAGTTTAGTAAAGTTTCTGTTCCCACACAAAATAAAACCACATTCAAAGGATGGCAAGCCAATAGGCTGCATATAGTATGGTACAGATGGAGAACTTTGCTTAGATATCATTCTGGTATGAAAGAAGTGATCTGCAAAGAAAGCACCGATGGCTCAGTTCGGATTGCTGCACAGAGGAATGAATAGATATAAGACACCCTGGGATGAGGTGTACAAACCCCCACACCGAAGAGGAAGGGGCTAAGGAGCCTCTGGGTCTAGGTAGCTCCACCCCAGCACACCTGAAATGCATGCACAAACTGGAGGAGGAGCTTAAAAGGTGACCAGAGTAGCTCACTTGCAAGTAGCTAGTGGATGTAAATGGATCTATACTCTGAAGCGCTGCAAAAAGAGTACTATGAGAGGTCTAATTGCTGGGGCTTCTGCCTCTTGTTGGTCTACCCAACTTGTTTAGGGCAAAGGATGCTAGGCATTTGAAAGGTTGGAGACTTATTTGATTTATTTTGTTATGTCTTTGCTGTTTCCTGTTGTGTGGAGAGGCTGGTAGGAAGTGACAGAGGGTGCAGGACTCAGCTATGTACCATTGGGATGTGGCTTAGAATCTGCTGGAGAGGGTGTGCTAGGTATCTTATACCCACCCCTGACAGGGATGGTGGTGAAAAGCCTATACCTGCTACTAGGCAGCCAGGAGTAGCAAGACCCTGATCAGGGAGTCCTGATTCTGGAAATTTGGCTTGGTGAAGTTTAACTAGCCTTTGTGCAATGCTTTGGATATGTCTATGCAATATTTTGGCTTGAGTCTCCCAGCCTGGACCAACAGACTCAGGCTAGCAGGGATCATACCAGTGCTCTAAAAATAGCTTTGTATGCAGCACTTTGAAGTCATGGCTTGAGCTGGAGCTCAGGTTCTGAAGCCCAAGGAGGACTAGTGTAAGCCCTGCTAGCTTGAATCTGTCCACTCAGGCTGGGAGGCTTGCTCCCAAATTCCAGAAAGGATGGAAACAACTTGTGGCCCATCTGGAGGGCTGAGTTACAGAAGGGGGCAGACCACTGTAGGGCAGGGACAATCTGTCAACAGGTGGTGCCAAGATAGAAGAGTGCCTTCTGCTTCCTTGCCTGATGACTAGATGGCAGAGGTGGGGAGTTGACCCTTTCACACACACCCTTGCATCCCTGAATAGGCTACCTAATAATAATATGGGTGGCAGCCTGGGGGAGATACAGTCTCCTCAGAGCTGCCACACCTGCTTCATGCCTGTGGGTGGGATGGGACAGGAAATGGGTGGAGCCTTGTTTTTATCCTATCCCAAAATGCACTGGCCAAATAGTCGGGTCAATGCTCTAGGGCATTTATGCTACACTAGGTATAGAGGTGGCTCAGCGCACCTCTCCATGGAGCAAGGGGAACCCAGGAGTAAAAATCTGCATCCTGGGCTGCCCTTCACATTTTTTCCTCTGGGCTCATGGGAAAGCCCCACTTCACCCCCAAGGAGCTAAAAAAAATCTGTGAACACATGTTTCAAATTGAGTGATGCTAACATATGTGAAATATATGTACCTGTACCTGGGAGACAGTGTTTAAAGCTTCACAAAATAGAACAAACTGATCTGATTGTGCCCAGTGTAATTCAACAGGGAAAATGTTCACTTGATGTTGCTAGGTTACCAGCTTTATTTACAGATAGTTAGAAGTTTCCAGAGCAGAGACATTTGAGAAGCTTTGTGAGCAGAAAGTAAGAAGGGAGGGGGGAACATCCTAAGGTAGATTTTTTTTTTTTTTTAAACTATATTACACACTGAGGCCTAGTGTGAAAGAATTGGGAAGACAGTGAGAAGCAGTGCAACACAGAAATAGAAGTGTCACACTCTAAGCAGTTCAGACTTCAGAGACATTGTTAGATAATGAGAGAGAAAGGGTGTGGGAGTGAGGCAAAGATAGTGTAAATACTGTATGTTGCTTTAATTGATTAGTAAAAGATTAAAACGTGTAACCAGCTTTAGAAAGATTCAGCAGCCAGAAAAGGAGAATTGTAGAGATGAAGCACAAGAACACTACACAAATATGCCTGCTAAAGGCAGTGTGTAAACTGGTGTAGCTCCATTATAATCAATGCAGTTAAGCCAATTTACCTCAATTGAAGATTGGGCCCTTTGTCTTTTGCCTGGCATGTGCAAGAGGGAAGTGAAATCTGCAGAGAATGAGGGATGGAGACTAAGATCAGGCTTTTTCCCAGAGTGATGATGTAGGATCAGAAAATATGAGCAGAAGCATCTTTTTTGGAAGGGACCTAGAGAACTGACAAAGCTAACCCAGATAGGATTGAAGACGTGAATTAACACAGCCATTTGCTCCTATCATAGAGAAAGTAACAGGCAGACTAGGGGATCCACATTTGGCATGTGTGTGCTGTGAGAGACTGGGATGAACTTCTCGATGAGGCTTGTTAGCTGACATTTCTCTTGCCTGGTCTCAACCTTAAAGTTGAATGTAGTGTTTATGTGGAAGATGTGAACAAAATCCACCTGGTCATATTGGTATTATGCCAACTTCATACATATTTGCTTTCTGCTTAAAAAATGGCTTCCAGATTTATTTTTCTCTTCATTCATCTTAAACAACTTTTTTCAGATAAAGAAGTTACATCTGTATCTGCTCATATTTGGGCATGATTGTTCTGGGGGCACAGTGGACAGACTCCTCTCCCCACACAATGCCACACAACTTTGGGAGGTGCCACTTATAACCCCTAGTCAAGCCAGCTGACTCTGCAGGCCAGGCAATAGGCCACTCTGTAAAAATTGTGTCCTGGGCTAGTGAAACAGCTTGGCTGAAACAAAATTTGTCTCAATTTATGGAATGTGACTCCACCAAACACAGATCAGAAAATATAGTCCTACCAGGACAACACTGACTATTAAAGCTCCTAGAATCAGATTTTCAGAGCCACATACAAGACTTGGACACCTCATTCTTCTTTAATCCTTTAGGCAGTTTTGAAAATGGCAGCCTTAATACCTAAATATGTGAGAAATAGGGTTTTCTTTGCTTTTTTTCTATTGTTTCCCAAATGCATATGTAAACATACTTTGAGAAAAGAACAATAGTATAATCTTACAATACAGCAGTTGCATACAGTCAGTCTCAATTACTTCATCAGACCTACTATAATTGACTCTAAAATGTTTGCTTGTTCTAACTGGAGGCTAAACTGAGGCATTTGGGAATAGCACAAATGCTGAAATCGGAGTGCTAAAACCAATCCGAGTGTAGGAATCTGAATACTGCCTGGTTACTAACACCTCCCACACATTGTGAGTCAGATATTGGACTATGCCTCTGCAATGTGATTGGCTGGAACCATTCAATTTCAGTGTGATACAGTGCTGGAAAATGAGAAAGAGAGCAAGTAAATGTGTGAATAGCCTATTCTGCTGATTTGTAGCTGGCATGAACTAACATCCGTCATGTAAACATTTTGGACTCTCTTGCTTAAGAAGCTTGAGTTGTGCTGGAAAGTGGTAGTAGCTATAGGAATTGGACCAAATTCTGCTCTGTTAACTCTGCAATTCTGTCTGAAATAACTTCCTGACTTCACTAGAGTTCCCCTGGTGCATGCCAGTATAACTGAGAACAGAGTCTGGCTTAGTTCATTCAGAAGCACAGAGGAGTGGGAACAATTTTTAACAGGCAGAGCTGGTGCTGCATCTTAAGGCCAGCTGGTGTGCAGTGTGAACAAGGGCCATCACCTGACTGGACTTAGTGAAGGAATCATTGGGTGACATTGTATGGCCTTCTGGTCTCTAAGTCTGAGCTTTCATCTAGAACCCCCCCCTTTGGGGTGTCTAGAGCAGTAAAGGCACTAGCATTCTGAGGACTCAGGCCATCAAATCTTGGCTGTCACCTGCAGAAGTGTAATGGGGCTTGATCTTGCAAGGTGCTCAGCACTCTGGTCATGAACCACCTGGTTAAGTTGAAACATCTGTCTCATCCCACTTCAGTGGAAATATTCAAGTGCTTAAAGTCGATCGTGTGCTTCTGTGTTTTACTGGTCTGGAGATAGACCACCTTGCAAGATGAAACCCTACCTGGTGAAGGCACCTCTTGTGGCCTCTCCCCTCAGAGCACCCCTGCAGGGAAATCGGAACAAGCCTTTACTTTTTAGTCAGATATTTACATTAAAGAACCATAATTGTACAGGGGAACCAGATAAGGGTGCCACATTTTCAAAGCTCATTAGGTACCTAAAGATGCAAATAGGTTTCTAGTGGGACTTGGAAAAGCACCCAGGTACCTAACAAGCTGTAAAAAAAATCTGGCCCTAAGTGACTTGGTCAGAGTTTTCAGTGACAGTGGAGATTGATTTGGCAAAACTGTGTTAATACTGAGGTGCCATTTCTCTAGTTTTTAGTTTGATGTGATTAATCACACAGCAGCCCAGTGACTGAATATGGATGTTTGTATCAGATATTTGGTCTCTTCTCTGAAGTTTAATGCTTGCTATAAGGTAGTTTGCTTTGGACAAAAGCTCTTGTCCTGTGCACCGGTCTATGGTGTTTGTTATATCCTATTTATTACAGGTGCTCTGTCAAGCACTACAATTTAGTTGGGGTCTATTCTCACTGCAGCCAATTGCCTAACAAGAATACACCTTGCTTTATCAGTCAACAACAAAATCCCATTTGGAATACTACTATCTAGTCCTTTCTTTGTTCCTTTATTCTTTTTTTGAAAAGCGGGTATATATCATACTTATACATTAGCACCCAGATTCTGATCTCATGTGTAAATCAGGATACAGCCATGGAGGAATTACACTGGTATAAATGAAATCAGATTTGGGCCCAGTTACTCTGGGTTGACACTTTACTAAATGGGGACCAAATCTGGCCTCCTATGTAATCTGAAACAGAAATACACCACTAATTTTATTAATTTATTATCAGCTTTGTAAGAGATTTTGGGAATAGGGGTTTTCCCTGAACATCAAGGACTCATAAGAAATAGAAAGGCACTTAGAAAACTTTTAGTTAGATTTTCTATATTAATCATCACTGTGGTATCAAATTTTGGGTTTTTTTTATACAGGTAAATTAAATCTTCATGGTGAGGTCCTAGAAGACTTCACAGAACATCCTCCCCTTCTCTCTCATCCCTCTTTACAAGAGACTTCCTGGGGAATACATCTAATTTTGTTTTTAAACCCACCATTCTATTATGGTGGAAATGCTTTGTAAGAGAGAAGGAACTTCCAGGTTATTTTGAAGGTGGTCAGATTCTGGCTTAGTCTGTTGGTCTCTGGATGTTCCTCTGAATGCCTTGTCCAGGAATGCTTTCCCTCATGGGCTTTGCAAGCTGTATTTATTAGTGCTAAGCAAATATGTACAAATGTTCATGTTAAGTATCTGCTTTCCTAGGGAAACAATTGCTTTCTTTTTGTTAGGAAGCAAAATTTTGGTGGGTTGGATGGGTTTTTTTGGTGGTAAGTAAAATATTGAACTCTTTGTTTTGGCTTTGAGCTGAAAAGTTTGTGGTTATTTGGTTTAACCGTCCCCCCAGTATTTTCTGACCTTGCTGGGTCATAGTTGGAGCCATGAGCATTGATTTTGCTTGGTCCTGATTCATTGGTAGCTTAGATGAAGAGGACTCAGACCTTGAACTGATAATGGAAGTGGGCTGAGAGCCAATGTAGGGATTGGAGCATATGGATGACCTGTTCATGGCTTGTCCCATTGAGAAAGCAAACAACTTCACGCTGCACCAGCTGGAGCCTTTGCATTGCATTTAACTTCAGTCCTAGGTGCAGTGAATTGCAATAAAGTAGTGTGGGGGTGACAAATGAGTAGATTGCTGTGGACAAATCTTCATCCAGGAGGAAAGAGCAAAATTTCATTAGCTGCAGCTGGAAACCATCTTTGCTATTAATGCTACCTGATCATTATGAGGTTAGTGATGAGGTGCATAGGACCCTGAGTCTTTGCACCAATTTGCAGAATGTGGAGGCCTCCTATTTGTACTTTCACTAGCCCGGAAAGTGCAGATCTCTTTTACAGGAGATTTCAATATTTTTAAGGGCTTCTTGAGTTGCAATGGCTGTGATGGGGCAAACCCCATCAGAGTGAAGTATTTCATAAAGCATGGGCTAACTTTTAGAGTTTCTGCCTCTGCAAGTTTCTTTGTACAGTACACCTTTGCTATAATGAATGTTTTGGGATCCAAGCCTTTTTTTTCTTTTATTGCCAGGGGTTTGTTATAGCAAAAGGGCAATCAAAATGGACCGTAAACTGCTGGAGTAAGTTAATGAGGTGGCTTTGGATAAAGGTGTTAACTTAATTAATAATTATTAATAATAACTAAGGCTACAAGTTGGTCACAGAGGGTGATTTTTAGGTGACCTTTGCACTGTCAGTCCCCGTAGTGGCAGGGTTCCAGCTTCAGGGGATAAAATTTGTGCACATATGTGCAACCTCTTTTCTTTTTTTTTTCTCCCTTTCTCCCTTCCCCCTCTTTTTAACTGTTGTTGGGATCCAGGGACCAGGTTCATTATAGGCAAAAGTTTGTAATGAAGTGTGTTCTAGTGAGAGTGTACTGTATCTAGCTGAGCTTTCCTAAGTTCCAATTTACACTGACTGAGGATCTGGACCTTCATGTTTCGTTTTTTCTCCAGGAACCCAGCACAGTTTTGTTTTGTTTTTCTCAATTAATGGAGATATCCCATCTCCTAGAACTGGAAGGGACCTTGAAAGGTCATCGAGTCCAGCCCCCTGCCTTCACTAGCAGGACCAAGTACTGATTTTACCCCAGATCCCTAGGTGTCTCCCTCAAGGATTGAGCAGGCCAATGCTCAAACGACTGAGCTATGCCTCTCCCCCACTCTTGAATTGAAGTGATGGGAGAGAAGAAGAAAAGAGAGCTGCACCTCTCCAAAAATCCACATAAAGTCCCTTAAATATACATATAATGTAGTAACAAAGGCTTTTACTCTCATTTTGTGTTCAATCTCAAATGGTAAAATTGCTGCCCTAATACTGTGCAAGCCGCAGGAATAATTTTCCAAGCAAGAGAATCATTTTCCTATTTAGTGCTTTTTCCTTTAAGATGCTTGTGTTGTGTGTGCTAGTTTGGAGAAGTAATCAGATGCAAGTAGGCTACCCTTATGTGAAGTGAGTTTAAGTAGGGCAACTTCTGAAACTTGGCTTTCAACACATTCTCAGAAAAAAGAAACTATCCTTAAATTTCATGCAAAGTAATCCTGATGTTTTGTATTATATTATACATGGTATACTACTAAGTTTAACCACAATTCTAAAGAAGAGGCATGTTTTCAAGTGTTTTTTCATAACCTGATTTTAAATTAATAAACTTCAAAAGACTCCATGGTTTGATTATTTTCTATTCAGCACCTAGTTGTTTGTCTGAACCTCTTGGCTTTGTAGATTTGTGCATGCATATACATAGAGAGTGGGGGAACTACTTAAACTTTCTGAATCTCAGAAATAACTTGTTTAAAGTTTTGGGTTAAAATTTGAATCTTATTTCACGTAAATGAGTTCAGCCAAATGTAATTTAAAATATCTCCTGTTTTCCTCTTCAGAGAAAAATCAAAGATCAACAACAAAATATAATACAATGAGGACACTGTCCTGTTTTAGACATAGTAAAACCAAGGTGTGAGCATACAAATTACTGAATGGCAACATGAAGGAGAAAAATTGTGCCCTGCTTCTTCCCTCCTGCCCCCCAGCACAGAATAGTCAGACCAAAATACCTGGATCCAAACTCTTCTGAAGTTAGAATGACTTTTACAGCTGATGTTTATAATAAACTGAACTCAGACCCTTGAATTCTAGGCCCAGATCTAGATCTGAACGTTGCAGCTCAGACCTATTTCATATGCAGAAATTGTCCTTTAGAATCTCTCCAGCAGTTATCCTGCCATGCCCCTTATGCTTGATATCCAGAGAGGAAGGTGGTGTATCTCTGATGGTGAGATTCTTGGGGTATATCTACATTGTAATTAAAAACCCACAGCTGGTCCCTGTCAGCTGACTTGGGCTAAGGAGCTGTTTAATTGCTGTGCAGATGTTTGGGTTCCGGCTGGAGCCTGAGATCTGGGACCCTCCCTTTGTGGGGTGTCAGAGTGTGGGGTCCAGACAGAGCCTGAACATCCACATTGCAATTAAAGAGCTCCAGAGCCCAAGTCAGCTGATATGAGTCAGCTATGGGGTTTTAATTGCAGTGTAGACATCAGTACTAGAAATGACCCATCTGTTTTTTATAATGAGTGGTGGTGTTTGTTCCTCTGCAGAGGGTATTAGAAGGGATATTAAGGTTATATCTACACTTGGAGCTAGGGGTGTAAATTCCCAGCTCTCATAGACATGCTCATGCTAGCTGTCATGGAGCTAACATGCTAAAAATAATAGTGTAGACACAGTGGCATGGGCAGCAGTTATCAGTGGCACAGGCTAGCTGCCCTAAGAACGTACTCATGGGGTCCAGCCAGTTTGTACTTGGGGTGACCAGCCCGTGCCACCACTGCACAAATGACTACAGCTCCACTACTATTTTTAGTGTGCTAGCTCAATGAGAGCGAGTGAGAGTATATGTATGTAGCTTTTCCTATGCTGCCAAGCCAGTGACCTGAAAGCACGCTATTTTTTCTACATATGAAAGTGATTCCATCGCTTTACTTGTCTTATCCCTCCCACAAGCCAAAACTTCCACCTGAGCTGTTTGGGTGTGGTGCATGCTCACCAACTCCAGTTGCTGTTGTACTTTCGCACAGCTCAGCAATCTACCACTGCCATTTCACAATATGCCCTTCAGAGCCAGCACTATAGGGAACAATATACGTAAAGAAAGTTTATCCATTTTATCCCGTGGAAACATTGGTAGAGAGTAACTAGATTTTTAACCCAGAAGGATAGCAGAAAACGTATTGCAAGCTTTCATTTAGCTGAGACACTTGTTAATTCTCCAACAAAGTCTGAAGTACTATTTGTCAGAACCTGGCCCCATCTACCCTCTGGATAGGCCCCTGTCTGCGAGTGGACCTCATCTCTGGCTCATGTGCTTCTAAGTTCTACTGGGTCTGGGTGGTGACTAGACATTACTGGTTCTAGCTCTGAGTCTCTCAAGCATACTCCTAGATGTGGACTCTGTCTGATGCCCCTTTCTTGGGCAGTGGGACCTTCAGTATAGCCTCCTTAGACTTCAAAACCAGTGCCCCAGCCCCTCCAAGACCCCAGTTGCTTATACACACTCCATCACCCTCACTGTGGGCTCTCTGAGCTTCTCAATTAACACCTTCAGGGACAATATGGAAGGCAAGCAATAAAGAAAGGCTTAGCAAAGGTATTTTGTGAACTATAGACACTCTATGTTTAAAGCACCCTTGAGAGTGACAGTTATTAGGAAAATAACAAACAGTCCTGACCTCAATGCCCCAAATCTGATTTCACCCCTCCTGGAGTTCTGCAGTTGGTCAGTATCCTTAGGCTAGGCAGCCTTCTGTAGCCTGGTCTTTTCGCCTGTGTTGGTGGTCTGGCTTCTTGCTTAGAAAAGCACCTCTCTTTTAAAAACAGTATTTGGCCCCTTTATGTCCATGTGCTTCAGCTGGAGGAGTTTCAGGTTCTAGTCCCCCTACCTGAATCTGCTTCTGTGTAAAGAGTTATTCAAAGTCAGTGAATAGCTGCTGTGTGGGGAGAGATTTAAAAAGGCTGAGACTTTTCAGCTTGGAAAAGAGATGACTAAGAGGTGATTTTTATAGATCTCTATCATATTGTGATTGGTGTGGAGAAAGTGAATAAGGGAGTGTCATATACTGCTTCACATAATACAAGAATGAGGGGTCACACAATGAAATTAATAGGCAGCAGGCTTAAAACAAACAAAAGGAAGTATTTATCTTCACACAATGCACCGTGTGTGGAACACGTTGCCAGGGAATGTTGTGAAGGCCAAAACTATAACGTGGTTCAAGAAAGAATTAGATCAGTTTATAGAGGATAGGTCCATCAATGTCTATTAGTCAAGATGGTCAGGGATGCAACTTCATGCTCTGGGTGTCCCTCACCTCTGATTGCCATAAGCTGAGAGTGGACGACAAGGGATGGCATACTGGATGATTTTCTGTTCATTCCCTCTGAAGCACCTGGCACTGGCCACTGTCAGGAGAAAGGACACTGGGCTAGATGGACCATTGGTCTGACCCAGGATGGCTGTCCTTATGATTCCAGAAGACTGGAAAAGGGCAAATATAGTGCCCATCTATAAAAAGGGAAATAAAAACAACCCAGGAAACTACAGACCAGTTAGTTTAACTTCTGTGCCAGGGAAGATAATGGAGCAAGTAATTAAGGAAATCATCTGCAAACACTTGGAAGGTGGTAAGGTGATAGGGAACAGCCAGCATGGATTTGTGAAGAACAAATCATGTCAAACCAATCTGATAGCTTTCTTCGATAGGATAACGAGCCTTGTGGATAAGGGTGAAGCGGTGGATGTGGTATACCTAGACTTTAGTAAGGCATTTGATACGGTCTCGCATGATATTCTTATAGATAAACTAGGCAAATACAATTTAGATGGGGCTACTATAAGGTGGGTGCATAACTGGCTGGATAACCGTACTCAGAGAGTTGTTATTAATGGTTCCCAATCCTGCTGGAAAGGCGTAACGAGTGGGGTACCGCAGGGGTCTGTTTTGGGACCGGCTCTGTTCAATATCTTCATCAACGACTTAGATATTGGCATAGAAAGTACGCTTATTAAGTTTGCGGATGATACCAAACTGGGAGGGATTGCAACTGCTTTGGAGGACTGGGTCATAATTCAAAATGATCTGGACAAATTGGAGAAATGGTCTGAGTTAAACAGGATGAAGTTTAACAAAGACAAATGCAAAGTGCTCCACTTAGGAAGGAAAAATCAATTTCACACATACAGAATGGGAAAAGACTGTCTAGGAAGGAGTACGGCAGAAAGGGATCTAGGGGTTATAGTGGACCACAAGCTAAATATGAGTCAACAGTGTGATGCTGTTGCAAAAAAAGCAAACATGATTCTGGGATGTATTAACAGGTGTGTTGTGAGCAAGACACGAGAAGTCATTCTTCCGCTCTACTCTGCTCTGGTTAGGCCTCAGCTGGAGTATTGTGTCCAGTTCTGGGCGCCGCATTTTAAAAAAGATGTGGAGAAATTGGAAAGGGTCCAAAGAAGAGCAACAAGAATGATTAAGGGTCTTGAGAACATGACCTATGAAGGAAGGCTGAAAGAATTGGGTTTGTTTAGTTTGGAAAAGAGAAGACTGAGAGGGGACATGATAGCAGTTTTCAGGTATCTAAAAGGGTGTCATAAGGAGGAGGGAGAGAACTTGTTCACCTTAGCCTCTAAGGATAGAACCAGAAACAATGGGTTTAAACTGCAGCAAGGGAGGTCTAGGTTGGACATTAGGAAAAAGTTCCTAACTGTCAGGGTGGTTAAACATTGGAACAAATTGCCTAGGGAGGTTGTGGAATCTCCGTCTCTGGAGATATTTAAGAGTAGGTTAGATAAATGTCTATCAGGGATAGTCTAGACAGTATTTGGTCCTGCCATGCGGGCAGAGGACTGGACTCGATGACCTCTCGAGGTCCCTTCCAGTCCTATAATCTATGAATCTATGATCTTATAGCCCTCCCCATAGAAAACTCATTTTCCAGAAGGGGAGTCATTCAACATTGATGGCTCTGTCAGCTTCTCAGACATAGTGTTTCTATTAGGTGGCAAGCCCCTGCTACAAAATGGATGTGCTAAAGAATCCACAAAGGAGGTTGCAATACAACACAAAGGGGACAGTCCAAAATGAAAGTTACAGTACAAAGTAGAGCCCCTGAAACAAAATGAGTTCAAACATGGAGTTCACAGTTTGACATAGATGTATCCCCACGCTGTCTCAATACCCTTTTCCCTATCGTGGAGGTACAATTATTTGAAATATTAATGTTCAAAGAGCTGAAATCATTGAGTTCTTTTTATTTCAGCAAGTCTCTAAACATTAGTTTTATTAATCTAACTCTCAGCAATCAGATTACTCTGTTTGAAATGTACCCAACTGAGAGTGTGCCATACAAGAACTGTTTAGGAAGCAGTACAGGCAATTGCATTTATGGGAGGTTGCAAACTGGCCGATGTGACAAGACTAGTATTTAATTCTGAAGACATGTAAAGTTGCTCCTAATGAGATGCACAATCCATCTTTCATATGCCTCACTGACTATACATACTGCATGCAGTAGTGTTGTAGCCAAGTTTGTTCCAGGATATTAGAGAGAGAAGGTGGGGAAGGTAATATCTCTTATTGGACCATCTTTTGCTGGTGAAAGAGACAAGCTTTTGAAATAACAGAGCTCTTCTTCTGTCTCTTTCTCATCAACAGAAGTTGGTCCAATAAAAGAGATTTTCTCAGCCACCTTGTCTCAGCTGCAGGCATGAGTGAGTTTCAAAAGACAATAGAATACATGGCTCGTGTTTAATCTTCTGAGATTTTTGACAACCATCTACGCAACTAAACAAATGAAATGCAATATTTAAAAATATATTAAATGTCTTTCTATGCAATTTTTTAGCAGAAAATTGTCTTGCTAGAGTTGTCTTATATACTCCTCTTAAAATAAAATGATTTATGAGAAGCTATTGAGCCATGTAGGCTCCTAGCAGGACTTGCGACATTTTCTAGCACTAATGTGCCTCATGCTTATTAATGAGGAGAGGCTGACCTATTTTTTTTAAACAGACCTGAATCTTGATCTCAAAGTAAAATTTTTGAATGTCCTGCTATTGTGATTGTTACTGATGTCTTTAATATTCTTAATTGTAACTAACTGTATCTGGGAAATATGGACTGATGGCTGGAGATTATTTCTCTGAAATAATAGATTTTTAGAAAGTAATACCCTCTGTTAAAATCCTAGAGACAACCAAAACACCTTAATACACAGTAGCTAATATTGAAAATGAGATTTCTAAGTGAATACATGAGCTTTCATTCTAAGAAAAACTTGATACACAGATGCTTACAAATCATTATAATAAGAATATGGAGTAGACTGCATTTTTGCATCACCCCATCCAAATTCCAGCTCTAAACCTAAAGAGCCAGGCAGCCTTTCAGTTCAGCCCTTATGGTCCATAAATTTTTGAGTCAGATGGAAGCAACTTACTGTAATGAATTTGTTGTGCATGGTTAAAATGTCTGTTTCTTCCTGTAGTCTAAGAAAGAAAAAGTGAAGTAACATCTTAATATTGCATGAGCTTTAAAACACATTAGCCCTTTAAACACAATCAGTGCTGATGAAACACTAATCTACAGAAAGGAAGATGTCAACACTTCTTTTAGAAAACCACATTTTAAGCAATTGACAGTTATAAATAGAACATCCTTCTGTACAGAAAGGGAGAAGAGGTGTAAGGCTGATGCTGAATTTCAAAAGTATGTGTAGTACAGGGACAGACTATCTGAGAATGAAGTGTTATTCTTTGGGTAATGATATAAGGAATAAAAGGTAAAGAAACAGTATGCATCTGCTTTAAGCCATCAGGATTGGAGACACATGACATCAAAAACATAACTGGACCAAGCCATAAGCTCAAGTGCAGTGAACAGTGAAAGGCCCAGGGAGACAGTTCTGGCTTTCTTGTCCTTCACTCCTAACCCTAGCGGAAGTTAGGCAGGCAGCAAGAGGCTTACTTTATCTTCCCCTATTGGCATAAGCTTAAGGTTTTACAGGCTGTCATAGAGCCAGATTCTCAGCCAGGGTGTGGTTTAGAGCAGCCCTAGGTAACCATAGCCAGCTGGCACAGTTCAGAGCAGTATTCAAGTTGCTCTAAACTGCAGCATGGCTGAGAATCCGTGATCTGCAACTGGCCTCATGACAGCATCCTACTCTGTGCTGCATCTAGCTCATATTTGGAGCAACAGAGAGTAAGTGGCCCAGTATCAAGAAAGGAAAAGAGCAACCACAAAAAAAGCACATTTATAAATATGTCCAAGCGGGGTCCATTCCTTCCCTTCTCCTATGGGAGCAACAGAGCAAATGTAGACTCTGCAAGAGTACAGGTGTAGAAGGGGGAATTCATTAGGTATCCTTTCCATTCTCACTCTCCCATTACTCCTTTGGTCTTCAACTGTGTGTGTGTGTGTGTACACACACACACAAACACATGTGGTTCTTTTTGTATATATTTTAATTTCTTTCTTTACTCTTCAGGATTCTTTCTCCTACTGTAGCTGCCTCTGCCAAAGCTTCAGTTGCTCCTTCATGATGAACCGTGTCCCAGCAATAAAATCAGTATGAGCTGCACCATAATTGTGATCAGCATCACTCATTGACTTTTTTGGCTTAAATAGGTGGACTTTTAAAAATGAATACAGGTTTCTGGTGTTCTTTCACAGTTATACTGTATCACAGTGTTTACACTTTGCCTGCCAAATCATAGACTTTAAGGTCAGAAGGGACCATTATGATCACTTAATCTGACCTCCTGCACCATGCAGGCCACAGAATCTCTCTCACTCACCCACCCACTCCTGTATCAAACCTGTGTCTGAGCCATTGAAGTCCTCAAATCATGGTTTAAAGACTTCAAGGTGCAGAGAATCCTCCAGCAAGTGACCCATACCCCACACTACAGAGGAAGGCAAAAAAAACCCATGGCTTCTGCCAATCTGCCCTGGAGGAAAATTCCTTCCCCACCCCAAATATGGCGATCAGCTAAGCCCTGAGAAAGACTCACCAGTCAGCACCCAGGAAAGAATTCTCTGTAGTAATTCAGATCCCACCCCATCTAACATCCCATGACAAGCCATTGGGTATATTTATCACTAGTAGTCAAAGACTAATTAATTGTCTTTGACAATTTATTAGGCTATCCCATTATACCATCCCCTCCATAAACTTATCAAGCTTAGTCTTGAAACCAGATATGTCTTTTTCCCCCACTACTCCAAACATCAAAGATGAAAGGCAAACTGAAATACTTCCCATAAGAACTTTTATTTACTCTTCTGTTGCTAAAGTGGAATTTTGTGGTCAGTGTGACAGCTGTGATGCTTTGGACACATGGAATTGTCTAAGACTATTATATCAACTTTTTACGTGCTTTATGTATCTTTATGGGCTGGCTAGTGATTGTATTACTGACTAAGGTCGCTAAGGGCTAATTAATGCAAATCACTAATGCAGGTAACAAGTCTGTGGAAAGTTCACTCCCTGGGGGAAGTAGCATATATGGGTTTCACTTAGTTTAGGATGCTTCGAAAACAAACAACAGTAAAGTGTATAAAGTGATCACACACACTTTCCAAGAAACCACAGATATGAACTTGTGACCAAGAGTGACAAACCCTGTGGAAAGGGTCTGATGTACTTTGAAATCTGCCAGGGTCTTCATGTGGAAGATGGTGACCCCTTGTAAGCTAGGCATGCATAGAAACATGTTTTTTCAAAGAGATATTTTCTCTATAATGCTTTTGTTCTGAATAAGTAATACTTTGCTTTGTGAAGGCTTGTTGCTCGCTGGTTGACCCTCTCATTGCCCGGAGAGCACAGGATGGAAGTTGCTGAACTAAAGTCAGACCCGAGATAGTCACAATGAACTGTAGGAGTCTGCAGCGTGAATCTTGCCCTCCCCCCGCCCCCATGTGATCCCTCCTTGAGAGAGCTCTCAGGCTTCTCACCATCACCTAAGTGGAGTACCCTAAAGGAGACCACAAAGGGGTCAAAGATGCAGTTACCTTGGTAAAAATTGTGACACTCAATAATTGCTTTATGTTGCTTCATAAACATTTACAAATCAAAGCTGGTTACAATAGCTCTATCCTTTTGCTATGTTCTGACTGATCTTACGACTCTCCCTCTCCATATCCAAGGAAGACAGTGGGTTGAAGATGAAAAGCAAAATTCAAGAATTCTCTTGGGCAGTGTTTTTCAGAAAATCAAGCTGCCTTCAGGAAAATGAAACCAATCATGCCCCTTTCCCAACCCCCCTGGCATGTGTTAAAGGCCTACACATCTTCATTTATAAAATCCGCATGCTTTTTTGCCCCAGCTAACCCTTTATGCCAAACACCGATGTAGCTCTTAGTAACATGATTCATCCTCTCCTTTCATGCCTGCTTTGAGGAGTAGTGAAATAATTAACAATGTTGACCTTGTTGGCACCTGAGCTAGCAACTAAAGGGTACATTTACATTTGCAGGGAGGTGTGATTCCCAGCTTCTGTAGACATACTCACACTAGCTTTGCTTGCATTCATATGCTAAAAATAACCGTGTAGGTCTGGGGAGGTACATACTAGAAATAGCAGGGGTCTGGGTTGGTATGTACTTGCTAAGCTAGTCTGAGACACCACCCATGCTACCCCAGCTACAATACTATTTTCAGTGCACAAACTTGAGCAAAGCTAGCATACATTTATCTACACAAACTGGGAATCACACCTCCCAGTTCAAATGTAGACATACCCTTATTCACACCTCAAAGCCATTGTTCCAAACTCTCTGCAAACTCAGGTAGAGGTTTCTGTATCAGAAATGCTTCACATTTCAAGGATTCTCCTCCCTCCAGCCCCCAGTCATATCAGCTAGAGACATGCTTTTTTAAATAACAAAAACTGAGATTCCAGAGAGAACTGTGGGTCTACCTGTACCTTCCTGAGCTCCCACCCTCACTGTACCCAACTGCCTATTCTAGGGAGTCAAGAAGTATTCATTTCAGCATACCCAGTGTGGCTGAGTTCTGTGATATTTGGAGTTTTCCTCAAAGCTCCAGCTCCTGGAGTCATGGGATTGCATGACAAATCCCAGCTTTCATTAAAAAACAAAAGTCCATTTTTAGCCCCTATGGTTCCAAAGAGAAACTGGAAAACATGACCTAAACATACTCTAAAGGCATAAAACTAAGGCAAATAAACCCCCAAATTTACATGCTCGCTCGCTCTCTTTTTTTTTAAACCATTCTATGATTGGGGAGAGAGGAGGATGAGGGCTGACTCTCTTCTTCTGAATGCTGGAGGTTGATAATACTGTTAACCACAAGACCACCATGTGCAACATGGGTGTAAAGCCCTACTGTATTAAGATGGCAATATTACACCCGTTTAGCATAAGTGTAAATGACTAGTCTGTAAAGAATCAGTCCCAGTACTTTCAATAAGCTACCCATTTCCCCCTCCTCCATTTGAGTTATCTATAGCTGGGGGTGGGGAGAAGGGAAAAATTCGAGAAAAAAGAAGTGGTTTCTGAATTCAGCCATGCTAAAACAAGAATCCAGCCAATTTCTTGATCTAATGAATCTGTAAGAAATTTGCATGGGTGAATATCTACTTGTTGGCAAGAATTCTTCTTAAGTACATACAGCTTAAGTGTGGTTGGTACTCCTAGAACCAGAAGTTTACATTCGTGCCTAGCGTGTTTAAATACAGACCTTGAAAAGCTCAGACAAAAATTGTGCCCTATAATAATTGATGCAGGCTTCCCCCTTGTGGGAAGCAGCAGACATATTCTCCTAAACAGTGTTCTCATTTATAAGAGGCTACCCATAGATTAAACCAGGGGTCAGCAACCTCTGGCATGCGGCTCACTAGGGTAAGCACCCTGGCAGGCCGGGCTAGTTTGTTTACCTGCCATGTCCGCAGGTTCAGCTGATCGCGGCTCCCACTGGCCGCGGTTCACCGCTACGGGCCAATGGGGGTGGCAGGAAGCGGCGCGGGCCAAACCTGCGGACGCGGCAGGTAAACAAACTGGCCTGGCCCACCAGGGTGCTTACCCTGGCAAGCCATGTGCCAGAGGTTGCTGACACCTGGATTAAACTTTCAGTTATAGAACTTGAAACTGAGGACATGTCAATTTGGAGAAAGAAGGAAATGAACTAAACTGTATATCCCAAGATTGCAGGATGCTCTGTGGCAGTTGCATCACTTTGATGTGCACTGTAATGCTTTTATATTATATTATAGTCAGATGTGGTTAAATGTGGCGTTAATTTGATTCAGATGTTCAAAGCCCATGTAATAGTCAGACTTGGCTTTAACTAGGTACGAATTTGTAATTCACTTAGATTTTTTTTAAAAAAAGGCATGTAGTGAGCAGACATCAAAGTGCATAACGTGGTGCAGAGATAGTGTTTTCAGAAAATGATCATATCCAGGTCATAGAAAGTCAACACTAAGGTCATTACAATTGAGAGGCAAGAACTAGGGTAAGTTTATAGCACAGTGTACAGGGGATTCTGCAGACCATTCCTATTAAAGTTAATGAGACTTACACAGCTGAATACCCTTGTACCCACTTTTTAGGGTGACCAGATAGCAAGTGTGAAAAATTGGGACAGAGGGTGTGTGTGTGTGTGGGGGTAATGTGCCTATATAAGACAGCCCCAAATATTGGGACTGTCCCTATAAAATCAGGACATCTGGTCACCTTACCACAGTTAGTGAGGTGTGTTTTTTATAACGTATGGTGTGAATACCAACAAATTGTTAAATGCCATGTTATCATCCTATTCTGTGTAGAAAAATGGGAGAACTAAAATAAAAGCTGTGTTTCCATTCACAGAAAATGACACATTACAAAACTGGGCTAGGAATTGTATGTATTTGCTCACCTTCACTTTGTGGCACACAGGGGCAAAATGTACCATTGAAAAGCTAAGGATAATTTTTTCAAAAGCTCCAATGACTTAGGAGCCAAAATCTCATTGCTTTTGAAAATGGATCATATGCTCCTGAGCCACTAGTGCTTTTGAAAATTTTACCCTGAAACAACTGCTAATATATTGCACATACAGATGTTTTTGTTTTGCTCTGATTTTTTTATTTTTTGGAAAAACACCACATTAACAATGTCCCTCCACCCTTTCTTCACCAGCCCTTCTCAGTTTTCCCTGTTTTGTTTCACAAGAACATCTTCTGTCATCCTGAATAATTTTTAAAAACCAGTGGGATAGTTGCCTCAGTTTGCTTTGTTTGCATTTTTCGTTACCTGAAAAGCACTCCATTAAATAGCAAGGCTGTTAGTCAATCTTGGTGCTATGTTGGAGTTCATGTTCTCATAGCTCATAATATCAACAGTCTCTCAGCTAAACTGCTGCCCTATGTGAAAGATTTATCAATTAGTAATCAGTTGGCCCATATAATTCCTTATTTTTCAGGTTAAATCTGTGGTCAGTCATCTTGCTTAATAAAAAAAAAATACTGTTCAGTATGGGAAGTTTAGGATATAAAAGGTGATTGAATGTTACATTGCTTAGGGTATGTAACATGGTAATTGTGTCAATGGATGACTTTTAGCACCCAATATACTTACAAATAAGTAATTTTGTAACTTTGTATTCACATTTCATTCAGTTTGCACAGCAGTCTGTCTAGACTATTGAAGGCTTAACTAAAGTCCTCCTGACAGTTTTTTAAAATATATCTATTAAAATGAAGACAGGATCAGACATGCAATGTGCATATTGGATGGATGAAAGCAATCTGTCCTGTAGGGCAACAAAGCTATTTAATGTATACCATAATGTAACACTTGTGAAGGCAGAGTTATATTACTTGTAATGGGATTGGAAAAAGCAGAATGTTGTCAGAATATTATAAGTATATTAAAGGCAAAATCATGGCATTCAGCCCTTGCTCATATAGAGGGGGTTTGTGGAATAGGACACCCTATGATCTTCCGGCATGATTCCTTACTGAGTGGCCTGGTAAGCAATGGGACTGCACAGTTGGTACAGCCTGCTCCCAGTGATAAGAACTATCCATTCTTCCTTGCCCCCTTTGGATTTCACTGCTCCCTTAAGCAAAGGGCACTGCAATTGTTACAGGCTTTTATGAAGGCTGCCCAAGGGAAAGGCTCTTTGGGCTAGTTTCACAAGTGGGCCTTAGGTTCCTAAGTCCAACATTTAGTATGCACCAATCACCTCTCAGCTGCCATCTAGCCCTGTGAATGCCCAAAGTCCCTAGGCTCCTGTGTTTCTGCCACTAAAGTCCCCTGCATTTCTACTAGTGGGCATGCACAAAGCCACCTAAGTCATGACACTGCCAAGGAGCATGGTGCTTAAATCCTGCCTAAGCCCAGCAGGATACACAAACTACGCATTCCCCTGCCTATCTTACTTGTGGGGCCTGAACCAGAAAGTATGCTTGGAGCACCCCTAAACCTGCACAAGAGAGAGCTGGGATAAATAGGTGACAATATTCCCAATAGCTTAGTGGTTAGCATACTCACCCAAGAGGTAGAAGACCCAAGTTCAAATCTTCATGCTTGATTTGGAGTATGGACTGGAACCCCACTCTCCTGGATGAGTGCCGTAAGTCCTGGGCTACAGAGTTGGTCTCTCTGGTTCAATGATTTAAGAATTTTGTACAAAACTGAATAGCTTCAAGAGGAGATATTGAAAGACCCACCACAGAATGTCCTCCTCTAGTCCAGCGGTTAGGGGACTTCACCTGGGAAACCTGGGTTTAATGTTCCTGCTCTGAATCACATGTGAACTTGCATTCCCCATATACTGGGTGAGTATTCTAACCACTGGGCTATTAATTAGGGGGGCAGCACCTCCCAACCTTTTTACTTTAGAAAGTGCAAGCCTGGCTTAGGTACCTAACCCCAGAAGAGGGTTCACAGCTGTGAATCCCAAGTGGAGATAGGCATTTCCCTCCAACCTAGATTTAGGCACCTAACTGGCTCAGCAGGATGGGGGTTAGGCCACTCTGCTCCCATAGTCATTTCATACTGGCTAACTTAGCAAGGAGCTGTCTCTGTGTTAGTGCTTAACTCCTCCATGCATTGTATAGGGAGCCTGGGTGCCTAACCTGGGCTTGTGAATTCTACTAGGCAGCTTATGTCCTCCTTGGGAATCTAGGCCTTCCACCACTCACAGGTAACAGCTTTTCGTAGTCTGGCACTAAATGCATGTGGCTCATAATGCTGGAATTTTCTTCCATATAGTTTCCACTAGGGTACATCAATTGACAATACCACCCTGCAGGTGAAAGCTCAAGGCCTTTTTGTTTTGGTGTCTCTTCCCCTCCTGATGTTGTTGTTTGTTGGATTGCTTATTTGTGTTTATATATTTGATTTGGCTCTTGGAATTATTTGGATAAATCAAACTTTTTGTGATGAACTGTGTTTAATTTTCCAGTGCCATGGCCCAGATTGTTTAGAAAAGTGAACATACAGTTGCTGTTATCATATGTGTAGTCATGTAATTGCACACACAAATGATCGATCTAGCTTGGCATTTGTTTATATAGTTATCACATAGTGTGGAAAACTTGACCCTGTTTTATAGCAATCTGGCCATATATGTGAAGGTGCTTGGTGTCCTAAGTGAAAATAGGAAACTACAAATTAAGGATCCGATTATGCAGTATTATGGACAAAACAACTAGTGAAATTGGGGAGAGGGGATTGGGTGGTAAAGAATTCAGATCCGGTGTCTAAAATGAATTAATCTTGTTATAAAACTGTAACCTGCTTATGGTAGTAATGGAAACATGAACACATAGTTTCAGTCACCATCATGCCCTGAATTATGCCCTTTTTAGAAGCAGCACTATGACCAACTTTTTAATATAGAAATTAGATCATGACATGGCGGCTGTTTTATGTTACTGAACAGATTAATTATTTTTCACCTCATCTAAACTTGTACTTTTCCAAGGAAAGAGATTGTTAAAAAGTTTTTAGAATGGAAGTCAAAGAGGATTCCGTGGGTCTGTTCCTGGTTCTGCCACTGACTCTGTGGCAAGTCACTTAACCTCTGTGTTTATCTTTCAGTAAAAGAGGAAAAATGCTTCATTTTCTCACAGGAGGCAATGAAGATTGATTGATTAATTCATGTTTAAAAATGAAGAGACAGGGTTGTTTAGAGAGGAGAAAAATAAAGATGACGACAATAGTAATTGTAATAAATAATGAATAGGGCAGAGAAGACAGATTGAGCATTTTTATTCACCCTGACTCATAATTCAGAAACAAAGGGGACATTGCAATTTTATTTAAGGTAACACATTTAAAACTGATACTTTTTCACGTGTTGTACAGTTATTTCCTTTTACCTTGGGACAGTGAGTTCCAGAGGATATCACTGAGTCCAAGTATTGATCTGTGTTTAAAAAAGAACTGAATGCTTAATGATACGGAAAACACTCTCAACCGTAGTATTAAGGTTTAAAAATAAATTACCGGTAAATCCACAAAAAACAAAATTTGGATGCAACTCTAAATGCTCTTCCAAAAACTCTCATGCGATTTAAACCAATGGGAGGGGGTGGGGAGCATGTCAGGCACCAGGAAGAAAATTTGATGTTTGGGTAGATTATTCCGTAACTGCCTAGTGCCGAAATATTTTTTATTTATTTTTTCATCTTCTCTGAAGCATTTGCTACTGGCCATTGGTGGAGAGAGAAAATACTGTCACCCTTGCATTTCCTGGAGCTCTTTCCTTGTTCAGCACTGTACAAGCAATTAGAGTGTAAATGTAGAGGCAGGAGGTATGTCTACACAGCGAGCCTCCCATTCAAGTCTGACAGACTTGGGCTAGCAGGACTTGCGCTAGTACTCTAAAAACAGCTGGGTAGACAGGGCTTTGAAGTTGCAGCTCAGGCTCTGAAGCCTAGGGAGGGAAGCAGGCTTACACTAGAATGGTTGGGTACCTCATTAATCTGAAATTGAAATACAAAATCTGTTTCTTTCTGGTAGGTATTTTCTTTGATTTGTGACCTGAGATACTACAGTGAAATGAGTTTGTCTCAGGACAGGTATGCCCATTGCAATGAGCACCATCACAAATGACATCTTTTTGTGGTAGCTTTAGCAGAAAAAAAACTAAGGTTAAATTGGCATCATAAGGGATTTGGCATGGAGATTGCATATATCATATAAAATGCCATGAGGGCAAGAAATAGAATATGGGAAAGATCAATGGAGGGAGTATCTGAATATGCGGCAGTGGGACACTTGTAAAAAACTGTCATAATATCAGAAACCAGGAAATAATTAGGGGTGCTAAGAACAGATCAAAACCCCCAAGTGAAGTTATTTTGAGAAATGGCTTTGTATTTTTATAAACTGAATCGATTAAGGGCTTGTTTACATGGGGAACCCCTTTATCTGAATCTGATATAAGACAAAACATCTATCCTCCTTGACTAGATGCCTGAAGCCTGAATGCAGACATCTGTACTAAAACGTCTCACTTTCTTGTTTGAAAAAGAACAGAGAAACTTTATGTTAAATGAACTTCTGCTCCTTTTCCCTTTGACTTGAAAGGAACAAGACCCAGTCCTTCATATCACATGCCTTTTTATCAGTTGCCCCACCAGTTGTGTAGCACACTCAGGGTCACAGGAAGATTATGGCAAAACCAAGAACTGAACCCAGATTTAAATCCTAGCGTGGTTCCTCCTGAACCAGAAGGCTACTTCACTGGACATAGTGCTTGTGTAACGCTCCATGGGAAGATCGAGTAGAGTATTAATCTGGAGGCAAGCAACAGGCATAGAAAGTCCTTTGCTATCCACCCCACCCACGGTTTGAGCATAAGGGGACATGGACTAAATTTTCCTATGTCCCAGCAATTCCCAGCTACTGTTATGGGCTGAGTAGACTTCAGGATGCTACAAATTATGCCAGAGACCAACCTTGTACACAGCAGCCCCAGGATCAGGGAAGGGAGAGCGAAGGGAAGCTTTGCAGGGCACTACCCTTGCCTCACCCATCCTCCATCCTATTTATGAGTGCTCCTTTGTGGTAGTCAAGGTTCTGGCCGCGCAGTTCACAATAACTTTCTTGTGATGCTTGGGATGATTATTTTAGAATACTGTCTTATTTTCTCTAATGGCAAACTAAATTGAGTGCTGCTATGTTGTGTGATACCAACAATCATTTACCTGTATGTACTATAGTCTAGTCAGTGACTGAGTGTCTCTCTCTTTAGTGGAAGCTGCAAGTGTATATTTATTGCCTTTACAGGACAATACTGAATAATGAAAAATGTTGTGTTTAAACTGAAATGATACTTTTACTGTAATGATGCACTCAAGTGGGTAATCTAATTTAGCAGTTGCTTACTGAAAATACCCTTGGGCTAACAAGGATACTTTCAAGTGAAGAAAAATGACAGTTTCTAGTCTGGCAACTTTTCTGTTTCTAGGGATCTGCATTTCTCTGAGTTATTTGTGGTTTGAGAGTCTACAGCTAACAATGACAAGGAAGCATTTTACTGTCTAGCTTTCTGTAATGCTATAAATAGTGCTGACTAATCCTGGGAAACTGCTTAAAACAAAAATGGCTTGAGATGCAGTGACATGAGGGGTCACACAAGTACGTAAAACCACTATATGTTATTCCCTTTTCCAACCAGGAATAGCCAATACCAGTATCAGTATCAGGCACCTCTATACTGATATAACTGCATCCATGCAGGGGGGTGGACTGTCCCGCTTTAACTATACCCGTATTGTAAAAATTGGATCAATTTAATGTGCAGACAAGGCCAGATCTGTCTTTAGCCTGGTTAGCCCAATGAAACCCGAATCCAGGTTGGAGCCTTGATACTATTGTACTACTACTACAAGAAGTATTTGGCTGACTGCCTTAATTAATGTTAATTAAAGTCCTAATCAGGGCCCAATTCCACTCAGCACCACTTCCCATTGGGGTCACTGGACAAGAAAAAACAGGATAACTGACTTCACTAGTGGTTAAGGGTGTTCACTACCTTGCAGGAGGTGATCACCACCTTACAAATTTGGGCCTTTGTGTCTTGGGTTCCCATGGTGAGGAACTTCCCAGTAGAGCTGGGCAACACTTTTCATGAGAGAACTTTTTTTGGGGGGGCGGCGAAAAGTGCAGATTTGGTTGACTTCAATGAATCTTTCAGTTGTGGAGAGGAAGAAGGAAAAGAAACACTTTACTTTTCATTTCTTAAAGATGCTTTGTTTTGGAACTTCCTTCAATGTCATTAATTTTTTTTTTAAATACACTTCTGAATTGAAAGAAAACATTTCATTTAACCCAAATGTGTGTGGGGCTTTTTGGTTTGTGTGGTGTCTGTTCATTTGTTTGTTTAAATTTAAGATTTTTTTTTTTAAAAACACCCTCCATTTGGGTAAACCTGAAACTGGAAAAAAAAAATCAGCTACTTGCACAGCTCTACTACACCCCAATGTCTCAGCAGAAACTATCATGATATTGTTTTGGTATGTAGAATACATTGCCTTGATTCACTAGACAGCCTGCATCAGTGAGAAGGTGCTAATTGCTAAATGCTTTCTATCACTGTTTCTTTTCACTTAATCTGATTTGACTTAAATCTAATCCCAGTTATATTTTAGATGAATATAATCTAAAATATGGAAATTGGCTACTCTGAATCAAATAAGGTTTGTTTAGAAATTTTATATATATATATATATATATATATATATAAAGATGGTTTATATATTGAAATATTATTTAGACTGTCTAGGGATTAAATGTATTTTTTTAAAAAATTGGATGATTTTTATATATAATAAATATTAAAGCCAGGATGTCGAAAAAATCATGGAAAGGTTCAAATTCCGAAATTTACCTACCTCCTAATTTTTGTACGGCCCCTATTTTAGGACCCAGTCTTACAAATCTTTTGCCCTTTACTTTCAATAAGATAGAGCTTTTCTCATAATGGTAGCACCAGTGATGATAATCTTCAAGTTCTTGGAAAGGCAACATACCTTTTAAAATGTATATGCTTGTATCCATAAGAGCCTTCTTCTGAACCTATTTGAATAAAATTGTTCTAAGAAAATTCTCAGACCAGCATAAATGAGGAAAAGGCAGTTTGGTATCTTCAGGTTTACATTGGAAATCTCCACTACAAGTTACTGTTTGGGCTATCTACTCAGATTGTGTCTATAGTACTAGCTATTTTGGCCCTGATCCTCAAAGGGACTTGAGTGCCTAAGCCTGACATTCAGACACCTCTGGCAATCAAAAACCGCTCTGACCATGTGCACTGCTGCCTCAGGCAGGTATCTAGACCCCTATTTCTCATCTGTGCCCCAGCAGAAGCCTCAGACCAGGCAAAAAGACATTCCCACCCCTATCTTGCCTGTGGTCCCTGATCTGGTAGGCAAGTTCTGTGCACATCTAATTCCCCACAAAATGGTAGGGGGAGGAGGAAGAGAAGGCATCAGAGGCCTCCTTTATAACCTATAGCTCAGTGGTTAGGGTTCTGACCTGTGCTGTGGGAGATCCCTGTTTAATGCCTCCCACTGTCTGATGTGAAGGGATTTGAACTATGTGCTTTGCCTCTTGAGGGAGTGCTCTAACCACTGGACTATGAAATCATTCTCATTCTTTCTGGTCCAATTAACACTTAATTATTAAATAACTAAATTATTTAAAGGGGAGTGACTTCAACAAGAGATTTAGAGAGACTCGCATCAGAGTATCCCATAGTCCAGTGGTTAGGGCACCTACCTGAGGAGTGAAAGACTCCTGTTGAAATCTATATTCCATGTCAGATGGAGGGGAATTGAGCCACTGTGTCCCACATTACAGGTGAGTGCTGTAACCAGTGGGCTAATGGTCATAAGACAGGGCACTTCTTTCTCACCCACCAGCTATTCTGTGTGGAGTTGTGTATGCTTTGAGCATACACATCTGATCAGGCCCTGCAGGTAAGATAGAGGGGATGCACCTCTGTTTGATCTGAGGATCATGCAGGGGCTTAGATGTCAGAGAGGCATCTGAGGTAACTGCCTGATATAGCAGTATGGATGCCTAGAAGCAGAAACTTAGCCACATAGAGAATGTTTACAGTAAAAATTTAGGTGCCAAAAGAAGTTTAGGCTGCCTACAGGTTCAGGTGGCAACTGAATGGGTTTTTTGTGGAGCTCAATAGCACTTAAATCTGAGGTTCTAAGTGCCTAAGTTCCTTTGTGAATCTAGGCTGAAATCCACAGAAGCCAGCAAACTGGGCCACTTACGTTAACCAGTAGAAAATGCAAAGGAGACGGATGAGTCCTAAGCATCATCCCTCCAAAGGAATTATGCACGAGTCTTTGCTCAGGATTCTCAGCTGTGAATCCTCTCCTGGAATTAAGTGCCTAAGCAATACTGCTGTTGTTGCCTCTATCAGCCTTCCTTATATTTTTAGTTCTGTTGTTAGAGTATTCACTTAGGACATAGGGGACTGTGATGGGCTGCCCACCGCATTCTTGCCCTGAAAGGGTTAATGAAGACTAAGAAGGGGGCCAATTAACCCAACAGGCCACAGGTGAGATGAATCAACTGGCTAAGTGTTCCCAAGATTTAGTGAAGGAGTGCAGCTGGGGAAGAATAAGCTTGGTTGGTATTTACAAAGACATAAAATTGGAAGCTGAAAGGGGGCTGTGGCACAATTTTGCAGTCCCTCACTGGGAGAAGGGAGGTATATTTGGGCTTGCAAACATAGAGAGGGGAGGAAGGTAGGATAGGGCTCAGGGAAAGGTAGTAAGGTTTAAGAGAAAACCAGCCTTAACTGCTGGCTAGGGGGTCCCTGAGCCAGAAACTGGAGTAGAGAGCAGGCCTGAGTTCCCCTGCTAGTCACTGAGGGAGCTGAACTCTGGTAGTGAATGGGAAGACTGCCCAGGATTGCTGAAGGAAGACTTTAATATCCTGGAAGGGGACAATCCAGATAGTGATCTGACCGGAGGACTGAGTCATGAAGAGGCAGTAGCAGCTTGTGGAGCAAGAGAGGGGCTGCAGATGTGGAGAGAAAGGTAAAGAGATAGTGTGCAACTGCAGGAAGGTGTGTTATCACACTGGGGAATAGCTCATCAGGTCCAGGAGGAGGTGCTATACTTGTAAGTGAAGTGTCCCATCACAAGGATCTGCATTCAGTTCCCTTCTCAGTATTCTGTAAAGAAGGGATTTGAAATTGGGTTTCCCTACCTAATAGGTGAGTGCCCTGACCACTGGGATATAAAGTTATTCTCTCTCTGCCATGATGTTCTGGAAGAGTGCCCTAGCCACTAGTTGAAGGGAGAGAGCTGTCACCTCTACCCATCACCCACCCCTGCTGTTGTGAGGGATTTGGCATGCTGAGACCATACTTACAGGATCAAGCCCCACAGGCAAGGTAGACCAGGGAATGCCTAGTTTGAGGTTCCTGCTGGGGCTTCAATATACAATAGGTGGCACTGTGTATGCTCACTAGCAGAAACTTAAGCACCTATGGGACTTTAATGGTAAGAATTTAGGCATTGTCATGGTTAGCTGGCAGATGAGCAGGGGTTTTGAGGATCTCAGTGGCACTTAAGTGCCTAAAGTTGCTGTGAGACGCCTAAAACCTTTTGCGGATTAGCCCTATGGGCTAGAGAGTAGGGAGCTTTCCATAGAGATCTGTAGGTGCACAGGGAAAAGAGTAGTTTGAAGCTGCTTGATAATTCCAGCTGGCAGAGGCTGCATGGGGGGAGCTTCTTGCCAGCATGTGTTGGTGAGTAAGGGAAAATAACCAAATGGCCTCACTTGCATTTCAGTTATGAGACCGCTTAGGGCATTTTGGTTAGTTGTTGCATTTGGTGTAATCAAATGCTATTACCCTGATGGATAACAAAGGTCAAGAGAACAGCACCATATGTGCCTGGGGGAAGGGGTCACTGACCAAAACTGTAGTCTAGCATGGTTTGGTAGCAGAGCTTGGACAAAGCTAAAAAGGGGTTCCTATATTTTGAAGGGAATGTGTCCCTGGTGGTGATTCTGTTCAGGATCTAACAGCACCAGTCTTTTTCTAAAACTTTGCAAACAAGTGATGCAAAGGCAGCTTCTGCAAACAAGAGCTGGTGTTGCATGTGGCCTAGAGATGGACCATAGCACTTCAGTGGCTTTGAGGCATATGGATGGTGCAGAGGTGGTTCTGAGGCAGTTTTTGCTGAAGCCACAGGGCAGCAGCTTATTTCAGGAACTCCAGTCAGGGCCCCCCTATTCATGGTCCCATAACATCCCTGTTGGAACGTTCAGCAACTGCTTACTTCCCTCCTGATCCTTTTTCCTATATGAAAGCTCATGTATATTTAGATTCTCTTAATGCCTTTTAGCTTGGAAACAAGAAGAAAGTGTTTGTATAATGCCTAGCACAATGGGATCCTAATCTATGACAAGGGCTCCTAAATGCTACTGTGGGCTAAACGATGTTCCAGTCCTACTCCCATTGACTTCAAAGGAGCAGGGGTAACCCTTGCTCGTTATTGCTGCACAAGCTTTTGAAAAGTGTCTGATAGAAGTGGTCTGCTACAGGCTCCCATGGAGGCTTGGTGCCTCTTTGGGGATTTTCAGACAAGCTTGTGAGTTGCACCAAATACCCCTTTTGAGTCATTTAAGTTTTGCCTGATCGCAACAAACAGTGGATGCTGAGAACTGTTTCAACTTCCTGAAACTCTGAAAAGGATATTGCAAGACAGCTGTTAATATAAATACCTCTGGAGCAAATGAGTGCAGAATTTTGGTGTTCATAAAGTCTGACAAACTCAGTTAATGACTTATTTTTTTACATGGATCAAAAAAGTGTGTGTTAAAATGCAACTCTCGTGTACAAAACAAGCCCAAAATAACTTGTGTGTGTGTGTCTGTCTCTCCCCTAACCAAGATGCAGTGGTCCTTTCCTGGGGAAACTGTTCAGGGCAGGAATGGCAAGGTCAGAACAGCCAGTATTTCAGGGAACGTACACTCTGTGTGTAAAAACATTACAAATATTTAATGACAAAGGGCCAAATCCTGAATGTGGTGCCCACTCTTGCTGAACTCAATGGGAACCTCTAGTGTTTGGAAGGTGGCAGTCTTTTTTTGGGTGGGGGGAGGGGACTTAGCCTTAAATTTGGGCCTGATCCCATTCGTGCCAGCACTTTGCAAGAGGTGCTTAGCACCTAGACCCTTGTGCACTAGACTGCTGCTGGTCAAGAGCTCAGGGAACTGATCAGGGTCACCTTTAAAAGAGGGTCCTGATTTGGGAGAGGTTGGATAGACTGGAATTGTGCTGGTACAGTTCCCGGTGGTGCAGGGTGGGAGGAGAACCCTAAAGCTGCCCTACCTGATTGGGGTGGGTGGTTGAATAAGAGCTGCCTCTAAAATTTATGCACCCTAGGTAGTAGGGTATGGGGAGTCTAGGCCTTTAAGACCTGAGCTTCCCAGACAGACACTATAGGTAAGGGATTGTGAGGTTCTTGTTGTTTTATGGACAGCCATGTGGAATTAGACAATAAAGTGGAGCTCTTGCAAGCACCTTAAGTACTGAATGGTCATTGAACACCACTGGTGGCCCTTGCTAAATTTCTTCAAACTCACTGTTTTATAAAATAATTAAAATTTAAATAAAGAAATAATAAAAATTCTGGTAAGTTGCTCAGATACCATGATAATATAATGAGTAGAACTGGAGAAAGAGGGTCAGGTTTCAGGAAGAGCCTGGTTTGGGGCAACATCAGGACACCAGGCTTGCCAGCTTGTGGCCAGGCTGCAATGGGACAACCATAGTCCTCTCAGCATGTAACACGCTCAATGAAACTTTCTTGTATAAATTTGCCTGCCGTATCTCTTATTGCTAATGAATCAGTGATGAACCCAGTATAAATACCTAGATAGAACTAAGCGGAAATTGTGGGCATGTAACACTTTGCCAAACAAGGTCTCTATTACAAATTATGTGGACAAAGGACCAAATCTCTTCCAAAAACTTTACATTAAGAACTAATTACAGTCAAAATGTTGCCTAGCAAGTAATATCATTGGCATTACTGTTCTTGAAATGTTTTGGCACATCAAGACCAACAATGGCACTATTACTTAATAATCAATAATCTGCACCTTCACTAAATTAGTGGTAGTCCGCAACTGCAAAATTACTGAAGAAATAGTAGCAAATTTACATGTTCACCTCCAGTGAGTCTGGCTGAGTTCCAAAGTCAAGAGACTGCTAAGCAGAGTTTTACATTTAAATTGCACTTCACGGGAAGCTTTTTATGAAACCGCCTCGATAACAGGTGTTTACACTTAAATGTTTTTCACTGAATTGTGCTTTATTAGACTCAATTTTCCATCCCTTTCAAGTTACGCATCTCACATTAAATATTTTGCAGTAGCCATATTCTGCCACACTTTCTAGGTCTTTGCTCCTATACGTAAGTGAAGTTTCTGAAGGAGAAATATACTGCATTATTTATGGGTCTGATCATTTGAGGCACTGGGTTCCTTCTAGTAGTTGCCAAGCACCCTCAGTTCCTACTGAAGTTAGCAGAAGCTGAGGGTGCTCAGCCTCCTGCAACTCTGGGCTCTATGTCAATGATTTAAAATACTTTCATAGGTAAATTTTCATTGTGCTCAGGGATTTCCATTAATTTTAACAGAAAGTGTGCTACTGAAAGCCTCATGCTGAAAATGTAGTACTCAAGATTGCTAATGTTAGGAACCACTATATAATCTATTGTCTAATGATAGTTGATTAGTTCATAGATTCCAAAACTTAAAATAACTGTCTCTGTAATGGAGGCTGATAGTGCTGACATCGTATCAGGAAAGCTATTCCTTTTTGTATTCTGAGTGACGTTTAAGTTGCTTAGAACAGACTGAGGGTATGTCTACACTTCAGCCTGGAGATGTAGCTCTGATCAGGCTAGCATGCTAAAAACAGTGTAGCCAGTGAACATTGGGAGGGACTCGCCACCCCAAGAACAAACCTACCATCTTAGATGGGTACCTATTCGATGTGGTTAGCCCCCACTGCCACTTGTCACCACAGCGCTGCTCTTTTTCAGAGCTAGAACAGAGTATATCTTCAGCTGGATTTACAGCTCCGGCTTGAAGTCTCTACATAACCAAAATGGGCTGACTGTACTTGTCAGTCAATTATTCCTACTTCTTCCAAAGAGTTAAACATCAGGGAGTTTCAGTCAGAGACACAACAGCAGTGAAAGTATTGAATGGATATGGGAGTCATTAGGGAAGCCAAATGAGTTACAAACATATTTACACTTTATGACTTGCAGATAAACTACACAAGAGGCACAGAAAATAGTTTGTTTTTGAAACTGTCTGTCTGGATATGCATCTACTTCAAGTGGAGTACACTCTACTGAGCAAATGTCCTCTGTAAATGAAGATGGTAAATTTAAATGTCCTTATTTAAATATGACATGAAACTAGTTAGCTAATGTGTGTGGTTTTTTTGTTTTGTTTTTTTAAAATAGTGACTTAAGTTTTGAAGTAAGATACAC
Source organism: Trachemys scripta elegans (assembly GCF_013100865.1). NCBI lineage: Eukaryota > Metazoa > Chordata > Testudines > Emydidae > Trachemys > Trachemys scripta. The sequence continues at coordinate 61,536,296 of NC_048302.1, read as the reverse complement.
CTTCCCCTGTACTACTATCACCAGACACTGGAGCCCTACTGGTTCCAACCCTAACACAAGCTTGGGGAGCCCATCTGGCCCCAGTCCTGTCCCTACCCTGAGCAAGACTGTTACCCTGTGTAATACTAGCCCTTGAGCCAGGCTCCTTACCATTGGAAAGGGTAGGACTAGCCCAGGCTAGACTACCCGCCCCAGCCTGAACTGGGAACACAGACTATGTATAACACTTAACCTAAACTGAGGTGTTGAGCCAGCACCAGCCCTAACCCTAGTACTACTCATTGCAGCCCTATCCCTACCTGGGGGAGAACCAATTCCAACTCTACACTGGAGAGTCCAAATGGCCCCCATCCCTACTCCTGGTAACCCTACCCTTTCTAAACCTCACCTTAGCCTGGGGACAATGACCACCCTCTGCCCTAATCCAAGGACCTGTACCACTTGTAACACTAACCCTTTGTAACCCTAGCACCACTTGGGAAGCCCAACAGGCCCTAACCAAGGGAACTCTTCCTTTTGTAACCCTAACCCTATACTGGGGAGCCCTTTCCCTCATAACGTTAACCTTAGCCTAGGGAGCCCAACTGGTCCCATCCTTAACCGTAGCCTGGAAGCCTTACCTGTTGCAGTGCTAGCACTAGCATGGAGAAGCTTCAACAGCCCAAGCACTACCCTTTCTAACACTAACCCTAGCCTGAGGAAGCAGACCAGCTCCCACCCCAATCCTAGCCCAGGGAGCTCTCCCCTTTATAAATCAAACTCCTGCCTGTAGAGCTCAACCAGCACCAGACTTCACACTAGCTGGGGAAGACCAACCACCTTGGCCCTAACACTAGCTTAGGGAGCTCTCCCCTTTGTAGCCCTTACCCGAGCCCAACCAGCTCCAGTCCTAACCTGAGCCTGAGGAGACCAACCATTCCCAGCTCTACCTCTAGCCTGATGTTCTCCTTTTTGTAATCCTAGCCCTAGCCTGGAGAGCTCTCCTCTTTTAACCCTAACTGAGGGAGCCTATTTGGACCAAGTCCTAACCTTAGCTCAAATAGCCACACCGGTCCCAGCCTTAACCCAACCTACTGACCTTCTCATTTGTAACTCTAACTCTCACAAGGGGAACCTTAGCCTTTGTAACTCTAATGCTAGTCAGAAGAGCCCACCTGGTCCTATCTCTAACTCAGGAAGCCCTACCCTTTTCAACCCAAAATATAGCTTGGGAAGCTCAACTGGTACTAACCCTAGACTGAAGAAAATTACACTTTTTGTAATCCTAGCCTGTGTAGCCCTACTGGCTCCAGCCCAAACCCAACCCCAGGGAGCCCTATCAGCCCTAACTCTCTGCCAACAAACTGAACAATGCCTAGCCCAGGGAGTCCTACCCTTTCTAACTCTAACCCGAGATCAGAGAATCTGAATGACTCCAGCCACAACCTTAGCACGGGCAACGCTACCTTTTGTAACACTGACCATCAGTTGGGGAACATTACTGACCCCAGACCCAACCATAGTCCTGGGATCACTTCCCTTTGTAACAGTAAGCCTAGCCTGGTGAGCAGTACCAACCACAGCCCGAACCCTAGCCTGGGGATCACAATTGGATACAAATCAGCAAAGATACACGGGATCATTATGGTAATGTAATTAGCAAAAGCAGACAAGTGAAGAATATAGACTACATCTATGCTTCAAGCCACTGATGATGATGATTTCTCTTCACTTTGAAAACTTGAATGCCACCATTACTCCTTTTTTGCAGGCACATTAAAAAAAAAATCCAAGGTACTATTTTTAAGTAATTTTAAAGAGGATCTTAACTCAGAATATTCCCAAAGTCAAGGTTTATCAAAGATAAATTGTTAAATCAACCATTCAGGCTGCCTTTTCATATCTTATCTCCTACTAGCTTGCAGATGACAATGTAAAATCTATTCACGTTGTTGAACACAATAGATTAATTTAGCTGATAAGGGAATTTAGTAAAAGGGCATTGCATTATCTGAACAGAACAGTTAGATCAATCATTTTGTTAGCCAAAGATGCTGTGTTAAGAATAATGAATTACCCTAAATTTCAGAATGGGAAAGAGGTGTGGGTGTTTGAAAAGTATTTTTCAATATTCTGAACAGCAAAAGAGTTTGCTGACAATTGAAGATTTTATGTAAGAAATCAATGTAATCTGTAAACAATTAGTCAAATGTTTTACATAAGGAAGTTACTGAGTAGCCATTCTCAAGTTAAAGGGGTAGAGGGTACAGTATATGATTCTCCAGTGGCTGCATAATTCCATTGAGACTGGTGTTTAGTGCATGTCTCCTCTCACTTCTAAGTGAAGGGCTGAGAGATTGACCAGGCTGATTTCTTTGCAGGCAGGTTTAGTCCTGCCCTATAACAAGGAGAAAGTTATAAAAGCCTCAACTGGGAATCCCATGTGACATAATTCCAGATTGCAAAAGTGAATTAGTTGATGCAGCTGGTTTTCAGCCTTGAGCCCAGGGTGTCCTTAGAATGCATGAGCTGGGAAAGTATATTTTGGGATTGAATCAATGCTCATTAAAGTCAAGTGAGATAATCTTTGTGAGGGCTTCTGAACCTTGTACCTCTTACAAATGTGATTGGCCTTTTGGAGCATTTGATCCTGTCTTTTTCCAGTGGGGGTAGGAGATAAGTTTTGAAGACCTGAATTCAATTGTTGGCATTGTGGACATTTTGTGCATGGTTTCACCAAGCAAGACATATTTAGGAAAGTTGGGGCCACATCCTCAGGTGATGTAAACTACCATAGCTTTATTGCCTTAATTAGGGCTGTGCTAATTTATATGAGCTGGGGATCTGGCTCTTGGTCTCTAACTGTTTTAGTAGTGCCCCGTCTACCAGCTGGCAAAATCCTAATTGTTTTGTTTAGACTTGATGGCTGTGTTAGGCAAAACCATATCTTGCTATAATTAAGTTTTGGACACTAGAAAGCATGTAATTTTTTTTGTTTGCAACCCTTTCATATCTCTTTCACTTGGGCTTAAAAATCACAAGTTTATGTTCTTTGTTCTTAGTAAGACCTGTTCATGATGACAACAGCACCTCCTTTATCAGCCTCTTTGATGATAATGTCAGGGTGGTTTCTGAGGCTGTGGATGGCATTGCGTTCTGCACGACTTAGGTTATGAGGCAGGCAATGTTGTTTTTCCACAATTTCTGCCTGTGCACGTCGGCAGAAGCATTCTATGTATAGGTCCAGACTGTCATTTCGACCCTCAGGAGGAATCCATGTGGAGTTCTTCTTCCTGTGTTGTTGGTGGGAGGTTATCTGTGTATCAGTGCGCTGTTCAGTGTTATCCTGAAAGTATTCTTTGAGTCGGAGGTGGCCAAAGTAGGCTTCCAGATCACCGCAGAACTGTATCATGTTCGTGTGGGTGCTGGGGCAAAAAGAGAGTCCCCGAGATAGGACAGACTCTTCTGCTGGGTTGAGTGTGTAGCTGGATAAATTGACGATATTGCTGGGTGAGTTAGGGGTACTCTTGTTGTGGCCCCATGTGGCAGGTAGGATTTTAGACAGTTTACAGTCCTTTTTCCTTTGTAGAGAGGTGAAGTGTGTAATGTAGATCTCCTGTCTTATTTTAGTAAAGTCCATTTGTGTGGAGGGTTGGTTATTTATGAAAGTCTCCAGGTTGGAGAGCTCTTTCTTGATGTTTTTCTGTTTGCTGTATAGGATGCTGATCAGGTGGTTCCTCAGTTTCTTTGATAGTGTATGGCATAATCTCTCACTGTGGTCTGTGCAGTATGTAGATAGCAAATGGATCCACAAACCTGGAAATCCTGGATGTCCCATCATCTCGGGCATTGGCACTCTCACTGAAGGACTGTCTGGATATGTGAACTCCCTACTCAGACCCTACACCACCTGCACTCCCAGCTATTTCTGTGACACCACTAATTTCCTGAGAAAACTACAATGCATTGGTGACCTCCCAGAAAACACCATCCTAGCCACCATGGATGTAGAGGCAGTCTACACAAACATCCCACACACAGATAGAATACAAGCTGTCAGGAACAGTATCCCTAATGATGACACAGCACAACTTGTTGCTGAGCTCTGTGACTTTATCCTCACGCACAATTATTTCAAATTTGGTGACAATATATACCTCCAGACCAATGGCACCGCTATGGGCACCCGCATGGCCCCACAATATGCCAACATTTTTATGGCTGACCTGGAACAATGCTTCCTCAGCTCTTGTCCACTCACGCCCCTTCTCTACCTACACTACATTGATGACATCTTCATCATCTGGACCCATGGGAAGGAGACCCTGGAAGAATTCCACCATGATTTCAACAGCTTCCATCCCACCATCAACCTCAGCCTGGACCAATCTACACGGGATGTCCACTTCCTAGACACCACAGTACAAATAAGCGATGGCCATGTTAACACCACCCTATACCGAAAACCCACCGACCGCTACGCCTACCTTCATGCCTCCAGCTTCCACCCCGGACACACCACACGATCCATCATCTACAGCCAAGCACTGAGGTACAACCGCATCTGCTCCAACCCCTCAGACAGAGACCAACACCTACAAAATATTCACCAAGCATTCTCAAAACTACGATACCCACACAAGGAAATAAGGAAACAAATCAACAGAGCCAGACGTGTACCCAGAAACCTCCTGCTACAAGACAGGCCCAAAAAAGAAACCAACAGTACTCCACTGGCCATCACCTACAGTCCTCAGCTTAAACCTCTCTAACGCATCATCAGTGATCTACAACCCATCCTGGACAATGATCCCTCACTTTCACAGACCTTGGGAGGCAGGCCAGTCCTCACCCACAGACAACCCACCAACCCTAAGCATATTCTCACCAGCAACCATGCACCGCACCATAACAACTCTAACTCAGGAACCAACCCATGCAACAAACCTCGATGCCAACTCTGCCCACATATCTACACCAGCAACACCATCACAGGACCTAATTAGATCAGCTACAACATCATCGGCTCATTCACCTGCATGTCCACCAATGTTATATATGCCATCATGTGCCAGAAATGCCCCTCTGCTATGTACATTGGCCAAACTGGACAGTCACTACGCAAGAGGATAAATGGCCACAAGTCAGATATCAGGAATGGCAATATACAAAAACCTGTAGGAGAACACTTCAACCTCCCTGGCAACACAATAGCAGATGTAAAAGTAGCCATCTTACAGCAAAAAAACTTCAGGACTAGACTCCAAAGAGAAACTGCTGAGCTCCAGTTCATTTGCAAATTTGACACCATCAGATCAGGATCAAACAAAGACTGTGAATGGCTATTCAACTATAGAAGCTCCTCCCTTGGTGTTCACACCTCAACTGCTAGCAGAGCACCTCGCCCTCCCTGATTGAACTACCTCGTTATCTCCATACTGATTTATACCTGCCTCTGGAAATTTCCATTACTTGCATCTGAAGAAGTAAGGTTCTTACCCACGAAAGCTTATGCTCCCAATACTTCTGTTAGTCTTAAAGGTGCCACAGGACCCTCTGTTGCTTTTTACAGATTCAGACTAACATGGCTACCCCTCTGATGTTTACCTGGTGATTTAGTGTGATTGGAAAATGCTGTCTGTATGATAATACCTGTCTCCCAGCCTTTGATGTAAGTGTTTCTATCATTTTCTCTTGAGAGAGAGAAAAGAAAGAGGTGCTAGGTGTCTTAGGACACAGAATAGAAAGTGAGATGCAGTCACAGAAAGAATGTGAGCAAATTCTTTTATGCATCCTGGTTTATTTTCATACTGCCTTTTTAGATGCTGCCACACTGCCAATGCAGAATTGCTCTCTACAGTATATTCTTGAATACTCTCTCCATTTTAATGTTAAATGACTCAAGTGATGGGATTTTCTTTGCTCCCCGGGGAGGTTTAACAGACTTAATCATAAGAAATTTCCACCCCTTACCCCCTCGATATTCAGCCTGAAACTTCCTTTGCTCACAACAAAATTATGCATACTCTAACCATCATCAAGCAGAGAAAATGAAATGCTGCAACTAATTATAGCAACCCAGTCCTGGCAAAAAGCTGCAATAACAATAAGCAGTAGTAATATATGTAAAGTATACTCCTACATCCTGGAGAAAGACTGCAGTGTAGCATAAAAGCCAGAGAAGGAGCACAGTTGAAATGAATCCTTATTAGGACTCTCAATAATATATTGTATTATGTACATAATGTCATTTTTTCTACCTATTCTGTACCTTCAGTGTGACTGCAAAATAGTTGTCATGAATAAATATACTTCATGTTTGAAAGTGTGCCTCAGGTCTAGGTAAAGAGGGATTGAAATGTTCATAGTTGAAAGCACTTATCAAATTAACAGAAAACAAGGAGAGGAGGAGGAAAAGCGTTATTTAAACTAATTTCCTAAATAACAGCAGCAATATTACTGAGACAGAATAACATATGAATCTAGAGTCAGTTAAGGAGGTGGTTTACTGAGGGTGGTGATTTCAAGAAGTGTATGCTATATTATGTGTAGACAAATTGACTAAACTTCAGAAAAGTTTGCAGGTCTTTTATGCTTGAATCCCCATCCACCTCTACTTCTAATTACAGCTGTAGTCTTTCTCTCGAGTAACCTAGAAGCACTTTGACCCATTCATTCTAGGACGAATCTACAGCATGATTATTGAACTTATTTCACAACATCTAGTGACAAATGCATTTGATTGAGATAGAAGCAACTGGAGACTTTGCAGCAAAGGATACTGCTGAGCAATTCAGATGTTAGTTGTCTGCACTTCAAGCAGGAAGAAAGCTTGACACCATGATAATCCTCAGGATCTTGCACTGTCACTCAAGTCTTCTTGTAGAATGAAGGCTATACGATTTCTTTTGATGATCTTAGAGAGACAAGGTGGGTGACGTAATATCTTTTATTAGACCAATTTCTGTGGGTGAGGCAGACAAGCTTTTGAGATTACACAGATCTTGATTTTTTTTTCAAAATACAAAGTGCTGTCATAATACAATACATTCTGAAGTAGAAAAATGTTTCTTTCTCTGAGGCACAACATTAATTATCACTATACCATCTTCATCAAAGGTAAAAGATGTCACTTTTATACAAGACTAGAGATGTGATCAGATAACACTATAATAGTGCATTAATTAATGATGGATTACAGTGGAATTACGATAGGAGATATAGTCTATCTGTGTTACTTCAAATTAATTTAGTTCTGATTAATATTATAGAAACAGAATAAGAAAAGGAATATGGTGATACTCTCTGGAGATATTTAGGTCAGAAACTACAGGTTACAAAACTGATTTTGATAAATGGTGTAATATGAAGCTGAGAAACTAGGTTAGGTCAATTAGGTTGAGATCAATGTTTTTGCTTGAAATTAAACATATACGTAAGTGTTTGTGGCTGGTAACTGTAGATTCTTTGGTGCATAATCTCGTCCTCTGTTTTTGCACAGCTCATCACAATGTGACCCTGATTCTGGTTTGGGTCACTAGGTGCTGCAGCATAATAAATAAATAACAATAATAAATGCTTCAGCATGCTGCCAATTACCTTGTTCCCCCCCCCCAGTTGCGAAAACTTACTTTCTGTATTTTTGTGTTCAATAACTTTCTAGTCTTATGCCATCTATTTGTGCTTTTCAAACTGTACCTTTAAAAGGCATTGCAACAGACTAGGGATCGAATGGCTAGGCAGCAGTTCTGCAGAAAAGGACCTAGGGGTTACAGTGGACAAGAAGCTGGATATGAGTGAACAGTGTGCCCTTGTTGCCAAGAAGGCTAACAGCATTTTGGGCTGTATAAGTAGGGGCATTGCCAGCAGATCGAGGGACGTGATCATTCCCCTCTATTCGACACTGGTGAAGCCTCATCTGGAGCATTGTGTCCAGTTTTGGGCCCCACACTACAAGAAGGATGTGGAAAAATTGCAAAGAGTCCAGTGGAGGGCAACAGAAATGATTAGGGAGCTGGAGCACATGACTTATGAGGAGCGGCTGAGGGAACTGAGATTGTTTAGTCTGCAGAAGAGAAGAATGAAGGGGGATTTGATAGCTGCTTTCAACTACCTGAAAGGGGGTTCCAAAGAGGATGGATCTAGACTGTTCTCAGTGGTAGCAGATGACAGAACAAGGAGTAATGGTCTCTAGTGGCAGTGGGGAAGGTTTAGATTGGCTATTAGGAAAAACTTTTTCACTAGGAGGGTGGTGAAGCACTGGAATGGGTTACCTAGGGAAGTGGTGGAATCTCCTTCCTTAGAGGTTTTTAAAGTCAGGCTTGACAAAGCCCTGGCTGGCATAATTTAGTTGGGAATTGGTCCTGCTTTGAGCAGGGGGTTAGACTAGATGACCTCCCGAGGTCCCTTCCAACCCTGATATTTTATGATTCTATGATATATATTCTCCTCCCCTTCCCCCTGCCCCACCAAAAAGCTTATTTGCAAAGACCAAGGGCCCAATCATGCAAAGATGCACATGAGACTACTTATTTGAGTAAAGTTACTCATGGGCATAAGTGTTTACAAGATTGAGCCCTTGAAACAAGATTTGATTAAGCTGGCATGTCATCCTGGTAGCTGGAGCAACTACTTCTTGATTATTAATTTCTTGTTTTGAAGGAAGCTTAGAGCCCAGTAAAGGGCAAATGGCTGGTCTGCTCAGTATCCTGCCAATGCCAACTGTAGCAGACGCTTCAGAATTCTAAAACCACAGGATTTCATTTGTTCTGTTTTTCACAGTTCAGGGCAACTGCACCTATGTTTCCCTTCAGTATCCACCAAGGATACCCATGGTCAGGCTTCCAGTTGCCCAGCCATTGCTTTTCTGGGTGGGGACTTGTATTTTTCTCCCTTCTGATTTTCCAGGCTGTACAGTTTCCTGCCTCAGTTTAATTCCCAGCACAGAGAGTCTGCCCAAGGCCACCTGCTTGCTTTCTCTTCAGAGCTGGTAAACAGAAGTAATTGCTAGTTATAAGGTACCACACAGCACTTCCTATGCAAGCCTGCTTTATTCTTAAAGTAAAAAAGCATTACGGAGAAAAAATATTAAAAACATTAAAAGAGCCTAGACACTTTACTAGATACCACCCAACCCTAACATGGATTCTGGCAGGAGCAGTTCTTCAATGCCCCACCCAAGGGGAAGTCCTTATGGCTACAAGCTCATCATAGGTTCAGCTCAGAACAAGCATCCAGTCTTAGGAGACCTCAGAGGGCCCAGTCCTTCCAACCCTTCTCTAAGGCATGGGGCCCTCCATGGACCAAGGGTCCTGTCCATTTTCTAGATCAGGATAAGGCCTTGAGCAAATTGAAAACCAAGCTATTTATCCCAAAATCCTCTGTTTTTGTTTTTTGTCAGTGATCCTTTGAGAATCCCATTGGAATCAGTATATGCATACCTTTCCAGGGGATTGGCTTCTCTGGAGATGTCACAATCACCTAATCACTCCCTGCTGCTCTCTGATTTAATCTTCCCATGAAAATACATACAATAACATATACACGGTTGCACATTTAATACAATGGACACCAAAGGTATCAACGCTAATTCAATAAGGTTTAACTTAATTCAGTAACCTTCATCTTAATTCCTTAAGGTTTGTTCAGGAAATTGTCAGTCTGTCATACAAATTCCAAAAGGAGATCACAAAATAACCTTATTATATGTTTATAAGAATCCTTCATTTTCAATGCTTCCATTTAAGCATTTTCACTTATTCGTTTATGGATAACTTTTATTTATATATATATATACCCACCTTTTTCATATATGATTTTGCATTAGCAATAGTATTTTGTCTCTTGTACAAATAATCTTGCTGTCTGTATCCACATCTTTCCTGTTTCTTATAAAAACAAGTTGATCTTAAACAATGCAGAAACTGGTACATATTTAATAACATGCCTTTTTTATAACAAGTTGCTTTGTATTATGTATATAAAAATGTTAATAATCTAACCTAATTGGATCCATTTTAAATGCAATACAGAATGTTAGAATTAAACAACTGGCAAACCGTTCAAAACTGAGGGAAACAAGTCACAAGAATCACTTTTATATGGAATCAAATTGCTTTTGAAAACCCCTTACATGTACAATAAGATATTCTAATTACATCAGTGTAATAGTTATAGTTGAACCGGCACTTTCATTCATGCCCTGACTTCAGGCACTTAAACAAATTACACTTCGGGTTGAAATGTTTTCTGCTTGTTAAGTTTAAGGTAAATGTCTTGGTAAAATTACGTTTAAGTTATGACATTTTTCACATTGAATGCTTCAAATAATACAGTGCAGCAGGAGCAGCTGAAAGATGTATTCTTTGCAAACCAAAGTTTAAAACTTCTGTAAAGCAGCTTAGTGCATGGACATGTAGTGTCTGTGACTCTACTACATTCTTAACTGCAGAGCTCTGAATATACGTGCATGTATTTGGAATGGTAAATATGGAAATAAATGCAGCAATGTTTATTTCATTTCTTAGATATCAGATGGTCCATATAAAGAATGCATTTGAATTTTTTACATCAAAACCCTGGACATAAATGCTGTTTATATTCCTTAAAAGTTTGTGTATGTGTGGAGCTTGTCTAGCCTAGGGCCTGTTCCTACTCCTATTAAAACCAACAACAAAATTCCTATTGAGTTTGATGGAAACAGGACTGGGCTTTTATGGTTTTCCTGCAAGTGGAGCCATCCCAGGGAGATCAGTCACACATTTTGAGTAACATGGTTATAAATTATTTTTAGATATATTTCAAAAGAAATCAGTGGCAAAAGGCACTTAAGATGTTTTAGTAATGCCAGGCTGAATGTCAAAAAAGGCTAATAAAACAACCAGCTTTAAATCTGTAAGACAAGAAAAACATCAAAATATAAATGAAAGCCCAATAATGACAAACCTCATTAATGATCCGGTCACATTGGAGGTGTTTAAGAATTTGCACTTAATTTATAAAGCATTATTTATGGAGACCTAATGGAAGTGTTTTGCATGGAAATATGAGGCCTAAACCCCTTCCTCCAGGAAGGTAGGGTATTCCTTGCATTGTATGGCTAACAAACAGCACTAAGTATCAGAGGGGTAACCGTGTTAGTCTGAATCTGTAAAAAGCAACAGAGGGTCCTGTGGCACCTTTGAGACTAACAGAAGTACTGGGAGCATAAGCTTTCGTGGGTAAGAACCTCACTTCTTCAGATGCAAGTCATCTGAAGAAGTGAGGTTCTTACCCACGAAAGCTTATGCTCCCAGTACTTCTGTTAGTCTCAAAGGTGCCACAGGACCCTCTGTTGCTTTT